>NC_092632.1:33013636-33313636 GCF_039555335.1 Amphiura filiformis
TGTTACTTCCTTCCTTACTTCCTTACTTCCTTACTTCCTTACTTCCTTACTTCCTTACTCGGCAACCTTTTGGTCTGAAATAGACATATCACTAAATGCCACGAAGGTATGACCCCATGAGTGGTGTCATATGAAAGAGGAAAACATAAAGAATATAATAACAATATTTCCAAACGTCAGAGGTCATCCAGGGGTCACAGGGGTCAAAAAAAGGTCATTTTAACCGAAAATGCTCAGATTGAGCTTAAATTTACATGCAATGATCCTTATGACATTCTAAACATTTAAAAAATATTTTCAAATTTATTTAAGGTCATTAATGGGTCATAAAGGGGTCAAAGGTTAAGTTTTTAAAAATGCTCCAATTGAGCTGCAATTTATATGCAATGATCCTTATGACATTCTAAACATTTTAAAAACATTTTAAGATTCATTTAAGGTCATTAAGGGGTCATAATTGCTGAACCATGAAATGGTCAGCCTATAGTAGTCTTTGTTACTTCCTTCCTTATACTTCCTTACTCCCTTACTCGGCAACCTTTTGGTCTGAAATAGACATATCACTAAATGCCACGAAGGTATGACCCCATGAGTGGTGTCATATGAAAGAGGAAAACATAAAGAATATAATAAAAATATTTCCAAGCGTCAGTGGTCATCCAGGGGTCACAGGGGTCAAAAAAGGTCATTTTAACCGAAAATGCTCAGATTGAGCTTAAATTTACTTGCAATGATCCTTATGACATTCTAAACATTTAAAAAATATTTTCAAATTTATTTAAGGTCATTAAGGGGTCATAAAGGGGTCAAAGGTCAAGTTTTTAAAAATGCTCCAATTGAGCTGCAATTTATATGCAATGATCCTTATGACATTCTAAACATTTTAAAAACATTTTAAGATTCATTTAAGGTCATTAAGGGGTCATAAAGGGGTCAAAGGTCAAGTTTTCCAAAATGCTCCGATTGAGCCAAAATTTAAACGCAATGATCCTTATGACATTCTAAACATGTTGAAAATATTTTTAAATTCATTTAAGGTCATTAAGGGGCAATAAAGGGGTCAAGGGTTAAGTTTTCAAAATGCTTCAATTGAGCTGAAATTTAAATGCAATGATCCTTATGACATTCTTAACATGTTTTAAATATTTTTAAATTCATTTAAGGTCATTAAGGGGGTCATACAGAGGTCAAAATTCAAGTTTTCAAAATGCCAGCTTTCCACAACCAAGGTATATTAAAACGACAATGAATCGGCCAGTCATACCTTCGTAGCATTTCGAGATTATGTCCATTACAGACTCTGGGTGACAGTGGTATAGGCCTACCACAATATACTGCCGAAGCCACATGGTTCAGCTATGGTGCGGTTATCGCTCTAGTTGTCACTATCAAACCATGTTGCACTGAACAGCAAATCAGTACAAGGAAGAAATGCATCGTGGGAGATGAAGGATATCTTCTTAGAAGTTGACCCACACAAAATCTGTGAATGCACCTTTAAAAATTTCAGATAAAAATATGACAATTACAAATGCCTAATGACATTTCTTATGACATTCATACAGCACAAAGACACTGAAGGATAAACATCTAATCAAATTTTGACCAAACTAATTAATTCATCTCAATTTATGATACATATCAAACTTGTTCTTAAAGATTCATTGGAAATCCAGGTGTTATTTCTTGTCTGAATAATGTGATCCACAAAGAATTTGTGTGCAAGCAATGATGTCCTTCTCTTAGACAACAAAGCACAATTCATTTCTTCATCTCAGGGATTCTTTTCTTTCAGAAACAAGACTTGAATTCAGAAAGCCAACTTGCTGGTTAAATTTGCCTAACCTTGTTAAGAACAATGGCTGTTTTGAGGTATTCTGATGAGCATTGCATACTTGAGTGTTGTATTGTATACAGGTATTGTTCACCTCATTGCCATTCATGTTTGTTGTTGTATGCATAATATGCATATGCAAATACCATAAGTCATGTTCAGACGATCGTAGGTAACTTGAAGATAAGATTGTAGTTATAGCTACCTTTGAAAGTAAGCTTGCAGGTAGATGCACTCGTTGTTACCTACCTAAAAGTTACCCTACGACTTGCCAAACTTTTGTGTAGTTTGCTCTCTATCTAGGACACATTGTCATTGATAGCGCCTGTGTGGACCTTGTTTTCAACTTGCGGGACAGCAAATTAGCGTGACACTGGGTTGTTATCGTCTCCAATCATTGCATCACGATTTAGATATGCTAACTTTTGACTGCCATAATTGCAGTGTTTTAAACCAGGATTCTCTTTCTACATTTTCTTACGATAAAGTCAAGCTTGCTCTTAATGGGCCAATATTTGATGGTAATAACCGTGTGGATGTACATTGTTATTAAAGGATTAAAGTTGTTCATCAGAGGTTAATTTACCATTGATAGTAAGTTATCGTCTGAACATGACTAAAATATGAGCTTCAGCATGTTGCACGCTATTTGGAAGGTTCACTACTAGTATACACAAATCCGAGATGAGTTTACTGTATTTGGCCCTCTATTGAAGGAAACACAGATGCACCTGAGAGCGGGAGATTTAATTTGTAATTCAATACTCATGATTGTGTATTGAATATCACTGTTGTGTACAATTCCCAGGTACAATTCTGTATACATGGTATAGCACACAATAAATAATGGATGGAACCCCCAACCTTGGGACACCGCTGTTTTACATCGGGAACACCGCAGTAATGGTGAAGTCAGGTCAGTGTATATTAAAAGGTTTGGCCTAAGCTACTATGTCGAATATGAAATAAAGTTCACTATGTCGCTGTGAAACAAACTTATCAAGGATAAGGGCTAGGGTTAGGCTAGCCCTACCACAGGGCCTTTTTTTTCACACTATATACTCCGAGACACCATGCTCCTCCTGAGAACTGGTAAAAACCAAGTGACAGCTCCTCTGTCACAACCCACTAACCGCTGTCCCCCAGAAAAAAGCAGCGGTTAGTGGGGACAGTGGTTAGTTGGTTTAGCAGTTATTCTTGGGGTATAGCATGTAAAAAAAGAAAAAGAAAACAGGCCCTGTGGTAGGGCTAGGGTTAGGCTAGGGTAAGCGTTAGGCTAGATTCAACAAAGTGAATCTTATTTCATATTTGACATACCAAACCTTCGACATTATAAGCAAACCTTCATCATAGCCGGCTATATCCAGATAAAATTATGCACAATCATACTGTAACTACCTTTGCTGATAAGTGGTTATGACATTTGAGTCTGTATTGGAGTGAGTAATATCGGCTGCAGTTGAGGCTGATAATCCCCAATTAAAGCTGATTTCTATTACTTCTGAAGTTCTAACCCTCATCTAAATCCTACTTTTACCCGATCTTTCAATCAGGATTTACTTCCATTAACTATGAATACCATTTTTGTTATTTTTGTTTCATATTGAACTTGAAGTATAGGGCATTTGACTGAGTGAGTAGCTTGATAGTATAGGTCTTAGTGAACTTCAAAGACATTTTTAACTTCATTTTATTGAGCCCCAGGCTCTTGTTCCTCTCAAGTCCTTCAAAATGCGAAAAACAACTGGCAAGGTCCTGCAATAATCACTGATAATTCGGATTCTACTTCAACAGTCTTTCACAATTCAAATACTAGTGTTATCCCCACAAAAAAATCACATGATGTTATTGTTTTATTAATTAATTCTGTATATAAATAAGCCTAATTATGTACTGGAAGTTCCTTTGCATATGCCTACCTGTCTTGACCGCAAAATGAGAGAAAACAAAAACGATTTTAAAAGTTAGTGTTATGCCAAAGTGGTTATTTTTGAACAGAAGTAGGCCTATTTTGTTTAAAAATATAGGGCCTAATAAAAGTATTTCCACAATCATTATTGTACATGCAAACATGTGTGTCATGAAGGATGGGGTCATTTTGCGAATAATATTGTTTTTGGAGATATGGGAAAATGCACACACAAAATTTGTTTGTTTATAAGTTAAGACTCCGTTTACCTAGAGCCTGAAGTGGACTTATATCAAATTTTAACTCAACTTCATTTGTGTGTACAAACTGGGTTGCGGCGTTTTGAAGTCGACTTCAGAAGTCAACTTCAAATAACAACCCAGAGTAACATTTATTGAATTCAAAGTTGACTTCAAAGTCGACTTTTGCAGTGCAAACCAACGTGTAATTAGAAGTTGAGTTCATATGATTATTGAAGAATAACGAATGACCAGCATACTGGCAACTCGCCACTGTGTTCTCTCACCTTACTACAGGCAATGCTTCGAGTAAATATTGTCAAAATAAATATTATTTTTGCCAAAAGCAGCTCATTTTACATGTATACAGCCATTTGAGCCACTTTGGGTCAAAAATACCTGATTTTGAATGCATAGAGCAAAGCAAAAATACCAAAACGTCAAATCACAGTCAGTGGGGCCAGTAGAACATTTTTTAGTCACCTTGGCGGTATTTTTTTAAAAATTTGAACTTCAAGCAGTTTCAAAATTCAAAATGACCCGTATGACCCGCAAGTTGATTCGTACTTGCGATCGAACAATCAAGAGAGGGCGTAAAAGTCTGATTCACTTTCTCTGCTTCTATAAATACCCTGTCAGAAAATAATTCATGCTTATCCTTGGTCGCAATAAGAATTTGATGTCGAATTTGAAGTCCACTTCTCTCTGTGTAAACAGGGTCTTGAGTCTCTTGCCCTATAAACATTGCTAATGCTCACCACAGACTGATAACTAATCTTAAGATCCCTCAAATCCTAGATGATGGATGCACATGAACTTACAGTAAAGAGCATTGGTCATCAGTACACCAGCCATTCAGTCACAAATATTATTTAATGGAGTCTCAGGGTTGTCTGGGCTTTAGTGTAAATTGGAACCAATTATATAAGGTGTGCATAGGCCTTGAGGTTTCTTTTATGCTCAATTATCTTATAGAAAACGATCTTGATATCACCATCCCTGCAAGCTAAAACATAAACACCAAGAAAGAAAAAACTCAAGCAGTGGACAGACTCACAAGGTTGATCATTATCAGAGATTGAAAGAATGAATGAGGAAAAAAAGAAAGAAAACAATGCTATTATGTTCCGCAAATGTGGAAGGTGTTAAATTCAGGCATGTGCTATTTTATGATAATAGCACAATCTTTTTCTCTGATGTGGGGAATAAGAAGTTTGGATTTATTTCTAGGTGTTAGCACTTAAGGGCTCAGATAGCAACATTTTAACATATTTTGATATTTTTGATATCAAATAATTTTGATAATAATCGATAATAATAGGCCTCCACATTTTATGTCTGGCAAATGATTAAAAATTGATATTTTTGAAATTTAGCAGGAAAAATTTTAGTGATATGTACTTGTGTATCTAGCTGGGATGAAAAGCCGTCCATCATATGAAAATTTTGACCTTTTGTAGATATAGATTTTATGATTACCCAAAACACCAAAAAATGTAGGTCTTTTTTGGGGAAAAAAATGTAGGTCTATATGATGTCTTCTATATGAAAGGTCAAAATTTTCAATTGATGGTCGTCTTTTCATCCCAGCTACAAAGTACATGATTAGATTTATAAAGTTTACTTTGAGGACTGTTAAATATTAAAAGTAAAATTTTTTAATAATATGACATAAAATTTGTATTGTATCGCAAATTTCAAAAAATCAGAAGTATTTGTTATCATCAGGACATTTCCTTGTATTCAGATTGCAATTTGATATGTCTAATATGCTCTCAGGTTCCACACAAAAATACTGTGCAAACGTTGCTATCCGATTCCTTAAGGTGGTACATATATCAGATATAAAGCTCAAGAAATGTGCCCAGAAATATTTGAGATCAGATACAGATAAAAGACTAAGTGCATTTATCAACAAGTGTTAGTTCAATATACACCATGTAAATTACATACCTCATGTCATGTACACCCGGAGTTCTCAACTTTGGTTTGGGTTGGGATACTAGTATATGTGGCTGGGACTCCAAAAAACTGCCTGATTTTAGACCAAATTTGATGAAAAACAAACCCGAAGCCACACCAATTTGTGAAAAATGCTCACAAATTTTGCTAAAAGCTATATGAAAAATTGGTACTTTTTTGAGAAATTTTTTTTAAATCAACCTCTAAACCAAATTCCCCCCCCCCCCCATGTATAATCTTGAGCTATAGTATTATTTGCCTCTGGTGACAAAGTTTGTTTGTATATTTCCCTGGTTTGTACTTGCTTGAGCCGATGGAATTCTTAATTTGCTGTATGATTAAAATCACAACATTGCCAGCTCGACATCCCTATAGCTGGCCAAATTATAGTGGCATTTGCTTTGCAATACAGGAGTCTCAGAATCGAATCCCAGTCCCAGATCCCACTCCTGCCATTTTTTCTTCACAAACAAAGTACTCTGTAAGTGTTGAATCATAAACTGAGTCTATGGATGAATTAATGTTATTAAGGGACATAGGTCAGAGTCTTACACACAACACATAGGATTAGGAGCCTACTGTCTAAAATTAGCATCATGTATGTGATATCTTTGTCTATACATGTATAATGCAATATTATGTAATTCTGTTTCTTCAAGTCCTTGGGTGAAGTCACATTTGATCCCCCTGTTGATAAATAATAGGATGGGATCGTAATCTAATCACAATAATGGGCAATGTTCCCTTCAAAATGGCTAATGACAAATAGGCCACATTCAGACGAGCATCAACCATCAAGAGTTACTAAGATGTATCCGTGTGGTGGTTTTTCCAGCAACTACTTGAAGCATGTGTTTGGGTGTAGAAATAGGAATGCACCAATGTCTCCTTGGTTGCAGGTATACAGGATGTGCCATGTTTTGTCTTTTCAGCGATTTCGGTATATCGATGGGTGGATTATCAGTGGAGACCAATGCGCCCAGCCCAGTTGGCCACATTTTGGCAAAAGTTCCCTTAAAGTGCCAAATTAGGGCAAATTTGGGTGCTTTATTGTTGAAAATTGGTATACTGATGGGTAGCAAAAACAGCAAAAAGTTGGTATAGAGAAAGTCAGCATCCAAAAGTCTGTGTGGCACATCCCCGGCCATACCTATTTTTCCGAAAAACCCGGGGGGCTCGGAACACCAACAATTTTTGGGTGGGTCTGCTCCCCAGGAATTTTGGCGGCATAGTTGGTATACAAGTAAAATGGTCAAAATCAAGGGTCTTTCTTGGTTTTCTGGTTGAAAATCAACTGAAAAAACCCCAGAAATGTGAGGAATGAACAATTTTATGGGTTTTAAGAGCTGAAATGATCAAAATCAAGGGTCTTTCTATTTTGGTACAATTCAGAGGTCTTTTGGAGCTGTGTTGTATTCCAAAAACAAATGTCTTTCCGGGGAGGATACCTACCTGTATGGTCATTTGTGTTAAGTGCCCTTCCCCTGGAATCAGTCTACACTTCACAAACCTCCAAGTTTTAAGTGTTCTTGGAGGTTCAACAAAACCCCCTAAAACGTATTGTGGTTTGAGACATGTCAAACGTGTCAAAGGTCCTCCCTGGAAGGGTCAAACCTTTTAAACTTGCATCTGTATGGGTAACCCGCATGGGTACCCGGCATGGGTGAAACTTTGACTATTAACCTTCAAGGGTTCTGATCCTCTGCGTTCCCTCCTAGTATTCGCCTCTGGTATGGACACAGCTATTGACTATAAATAAAATGAGACCATCTATTAGGCCAAGTAAAATAAAAAACATGTTTCACGTCCGGTTTTTGAAAAAAAGGAGGAAGAGGGGCTTTTTATTTTTATCGCAAAATCGTGTAAATACCCATAATTTGAGCTGTTTTAGCGTATACAATAATGCCTGGAAAAAGGAGGAGGCCTCTTTTTATTTGTTGTTCTGAGAGATAGGCCCCCTCTTACTATCACAAAACCTTACAAAAGTGTTTCTTGTATGTTAGCAAGGCTATAGAAAGCATCTCTACTTTCTAGAACTATTTTTTGAAGAGTTATAACTGAATTTCAAAAAATAAAAATAAAATTGAAGAAACCTCAAAAAAGGAAGCGGGAGGGGATGTGAAACATGTTTTATTTTTTATTTGGCCTTATGTCTTTCCTGATTGCACAATTTGGTATCCTCTCATTTGGTATTATCAACAAAGTAAGGTCATGATAACATGGATAGGTTTGTTTATTTGGCCTTCATGTTCTCAACATACCCATCACCCTGGATCATTTTAAACCATGTTCCATTGTTGGTGTCCACTGTGAGTATTATTATCATCAAAGCTTTGAAAATCACATGTGAAAGATTATCTAAAATGCTTCAAAAGCCCTTTGTGTTTTGGGTTTATTTTAATAATTATGTGCAATTTTGGTTGCAATTTTGTATTTATGTTGTTGTGATGAAAATGATTGAGGTCAAACTACTTAAGAACTTTTGTGTGTATGTGACAAAATGTTTCATGCTTCTTTTCACTTGTATGTAATGACTGCATGTATTTAGGCCTAGGTCATTGAGTTGCTTATATTAGGTAAATAATAAATGTTTTGGTTTTCGTCCCCTCTTGCCTCAAGTTCTGGAATTTGTCAGATTTGTTCTTTTTTAGATTTTTCAAACAAATTTGAGACTTTGAAATGTTTTGGAAAAACTTTATACATAATAAATAAGTTAATTACAGAACAAGGGTCACTTCCAAGACTTCTTGTGGTACTCTAGGGGTTTACCGAAAACTACCAACAATGTTGAAGGGAAAAATCCTCCCTCCTTCATCAATTCATGAAAATCTTCTGGATGAGCACCAAAACATTGATTTTATATGGCCTTATAGAGAACATAATTGTAATTGTGTTCTATAATGGTTTGGGTGGTTTATTCAAGATGTGTAGGTTTTAGTCATAATCATGATATTATATGTATCTTTTAAAATAAATTTCCTTTTTTTTCCTTCAAAACCTGATGAGCAGTTTTAAGAAAACACAACTTTTGTTTCCTTTTTCAGAGTCTTTCAGATAGTATCAATTATACTGCTATCTACTGGTGCTGAAGATATTATCTATTTACTGCTATCTACTGAAGATAGTATCCACCTTACTGCTATCTACTGAAGATAGTTTCAAGCTTACTGCTATCTACTAAAGATAGTAACCACCTTACTGCTATCTACTGAATCTGTTTCAAGCGTTTCAATCTTACTGCTATCTACTGAAGATAGTATCCACCTTACTGCTATCTACTGAAGATAATATCAACTGTACTGCTATCTACTGCTGCTGAAGATATTATCTATTTACTGCTATCTACTGAAGATAGTATCAACTGTACTGCTATCTACTGCTGCTGAAGATATTATCTATTTACTGCTATCTACTGAAGATAGTATCAACAACCTTACTGCTATCTAGTATCTACTGAAGATAGTATCAACTTTACTGCTATTAATTGAAGATAGTATCCACCTTACTGCTATCTACTGAAGATAGTATCAACCTTACTGCTATCTACTGAAGATAGTATCCACCTTACTGCTATCTACTAAAGATAGTTTCAACCTTACTGCTATCTACTGAAGATAGTATCAACCTTACTGCTATCTACTTAAGATAATATTAACTGTACTGCTATCTACTGCTGCTGAAGATATTATCTATTTACTGCTATCTACTGAAGATAGTATCAACTGTACTGCTATCTACTGCTGCTGAAGATATTATCTATTTACTGCTATCTACTGAAGATAGTATCAACAACCTTACTGCTATCTAGTATCTACTGAAGATAGTATCAACTTTACTGCTATTAATTGAAGATAGTATCCACCTTACTGCTATCTACTGAAGATAGTATCAACCTTACTGCTATCTACTGAAGATAGTATCAACCTTACTGCTATCTACTTAAGATAATATTAACTGTACTGCTATCTACTGCTGCTGAAGATATTATCTATTTACTGCTATCTACTGAAGATAGTATCAACTGTACTGCTATCTAATGCTGCTGAAGATGTTATCTAGATAGTATCAACAACCTTACTGCTATCTAGTATCTACTGAAGATAGTATCAACTTTACTGCTATTAATTGAAGATAGTATCCACCTTACTGCTATCTACTGAAGATAGTATCGACCTTACTGCTATCTACTGAAGATAGTATCGACCTTACTGCTATCTACTGAAGATAGTTTGAACTTTACTGCTATGCTTACTGCTATCTACTGAAGATCTACTCTTGATAATATAATACTAACCTTACTGCTTTTTACTGAAGATAATATCCACCTTACTGCTGCTGCTATCTACTGCATATAGTATCCACCTTACTGCTATCTACTGAAGATAGTATCCACCTTACTGCCATTTATTGAAGATAGTTTCAACCTTACTGCTATCTACTGAAGATAGTATTGAGCCTACTGCTATCTACTGAAGAGAGTTTTAACCTTACTGCTATCTACTGAAGATAGTTTTAACCTTACTGATATCTACTGAAGATAGTTTTAACCTTACTGCTATCTACTGAAGATAGTTTTAACCTTACTGCTATCTACTGAAGATAGTTTCAACCTTACTGCTATCTACTGAAGATAGTATCAACCTTACTGCTGTATACTGAAGATATTACGTACATTACTGCCGCTGATCTACTGAAGATATCATAGACCATATTGCTATTCATTGAAGATGTTGCTCTTAGATAAGTATCTTCAGTAGAATTATGAACCTTCTTGAAATCTCGTTACTGTGCTTTCTTATGGTATAAGTGGCCCAATATATTGATTATTTACCTTGTCCTCAAAATGAAGAATATTACTGATAGTTTACTGCTACTCATCAATGAAGTGGTTACATGGTAAATGGATCAGGCACCTTATGGAACAATATTACATCCTGTAGACTGTAGCGATCATTTTGATTGTGGTTCAGGACTGATCCAGTTGACATAGTGTGATAATCGGATTATACGTAACACTTTGATGGTGAATTGAAGCAATAATTGATGTAGGCCTACTACAGCTAGAAATATATATTTATCTTACCCCTATTTACTGAAGATGATACTACTTCATGCTATGTAGTGAAGATAATGTTTACTCAACCACCAGCATCTTTATAAGATAATCATTATTTACTGTCCATGATAAACATGGAAGTGGAACCTTAGAAAATTTGCAATTCCACGTTTAGCATGTATGTGTGCATGCACATGAATGTGCCTTCTAAGAAATCAGTTCATACATTTCAAGCAGGTGCCATGGTGTTTTTTTGCTGAACCATGAAATGGTATCAGCCTATATGAGTGAATGTTACTAGCTTACTTACTAGCTTACTTACTAGCTTACTTACTAGCTTACTTACTAGCTTACTAGCTTACTAACTTACCATTTGGTCTGAAATGGACATATCTCTAAATGCCACGAAGGTATGACCCCATGAGTGGTGTCATATGAAAGAGGAAAACATAAAGAATATAATAAAAATATTTCCAAACGTCAGAGGTCATCCTGGGGTCACAGGGGTCAAAAAAGGTCATTTTAACCGAAAATGCTTCGATTGAGCTCAAATTTAAATGCACTGATCCTTACGACATTCTAAACATGTTTAAAACATTAAAAAATTTATTTAAGGTCATTAAGGGGTCATAAAGGGGTCAAAGGTCAAGTTTTTCAAAATGCTCCAATTGAGCTGAAATTTATATGCAATGATCCTTATGACATTCTAAACATTTTAAAAACATTTTAAGACTCATTTAAGGTCATTAAGGGGTCATAAAGGGGTCAAAGGTCAAGTTTTCCAAAATGCTCCGATTGAGCTGAAATTTAAACGCATAATGATCCTTATGACATTCTAAACATGTTTAAAATATTTTAAAATTCATTTAAGGTCATTAAGGGGCAATAAAGGGGTAAAATGTCAAGTTTTCAAAATGCTTCAATTGAGCTGAAATTTAAATGCAATGATGACAGTGGTATAGGCCTACCACAATATACTGCCAAAGCCACATGGTTCAGCTATGGTGCGGTTATCGCTCTAGTTAAACCTTTTTTCCCCATTATGTTAAAATGTTGTATTATGTTAGTTGTAGAAATACCAGACACATGCAGCCGGCACCATGTGTGTAAAGCTGAATTTAGACCAATAGGTCACCATAACCTGTTGATAGAGGTTCAATGAACTACATAAAGCCGGCCTAATGTAAGAACTAAATAGGGAGGGACCCACTTGGTTTAGAGTCTGTTATGGTAAAATGGTTTGATTGTGATAAGGGTGCTAAATCCGTCATTTCAGGCAAAAATTACATTTGAATTTATTTTAAAGGTGTGTAGCCAGATTGACAACCTCATCTCGCAAATTTTCTCAGCAGAACTGAGATTTTGGTATCAGAAAAAACTCATATTTTTCTCATTACCCCAAATAAAATTTAATTGGAGTGAACAAAAACTTGGTAAAAGTGGTACCATCACTGGAAGTATGTACTATCCTATGGGGCATTATTATACACATCTTTGTTTCTCATATCAAAGCCCCTGAAGCAACACAGCTCAAAATTTGGAAACAGTTTCTTTTAATGGCAGGCCACAATGTCAGATAGAAACCGAATATGAAAAAAATATGTCCATCCACCTTTAAGAAGCAAAAAATCTTTATCGGACATTAAACCTTTGCAAATATAATGCAAGCGAGAGTAAATTGTGAAAATCCCATGCTTGTCATTGATTGGTATTCAATTCTAACATAACACATACCGCATTCAATCTAGAATTAACACCCTGGGCACTTAAAGTAAAAGTAAAGTCAGTCATCTTAACAAACGCTTTAATATTATGTACCTGCATGTTGTGAAATTCAAACTGGACATTTTCAATGCAATATAATGCTGTAATTCAATATAAAGAAATTGGAACTGGAGAAATGTTACGTGCAATGAAACCTGATGCACATATCGTTTTTCTGTGATTTAATTACTTGATTCTGACCCAAAAATGATGATGCTAAAAAGTAAACAAGGTGGCACTTAAACAAAATCATGCAAGTGAAAGGTGGCAAATGCAAGTTAAAGATTTCTTGGAAGATGCTAATTAGGAAAGGGTGCTAATGAAGTTGAACATATGGTAAGAAAATGAGACGAGCAAATGAAATAGTGATATTCCTGGAAATTATGTTCAATTAGCATATCACAGAATTTTCAAACAATGAGCATGCTGAGGGATTATGCTGCCTATATAAATCACTTAAGAGCTCTTAAAGGGGCATTTCGTGATCCACAGCCTCATCCCCCACTTTTCTCAAAAAAAAAGTTGAGATTTTTATATCACTGGAAACCTCTGGCTACATAATGTTTATGTACAAAATATTTCTTGCAGATTAATTCGCTTTTGCAAAGATATCGTGAAATTTGAATTTCGTTCTGGTGCACCATAACGATTATTACAACGTATTGTCTATGGAGCAGTGTAATACACATAATCATGCATAACTCGCAAACGCAAAATCGGAATCAACTGAAATTTTGGGAATAGGCTTTTTTCGTGGATATGTACTGAAAAATGTCATAAAAAGAGGATGCTAGGATCACGAAACACTCCTTTAAGGGATGCATCATTTGATTTTCAACGGGTAGGAGTTTTTTTGGCTGCCAAAGGTGGCGAAATTGTGTTATTTTCAATTTTAATATTTACCTTTATGCAGAGTTGGGTGCAAGGAGGAAATTATTTTCTACTCATCAGTGGGGTAATTTTTTCATATAGTGAAGTATGCAAAGTATTTTTTCCCAAACACTCCCACGCCCCTAGAAATCAAAAAGGGCACCCCTATTGAGGGGTCAATGCAAGGCCCAATCAGCAATAGCTGCCCTATAGTCATTTGACTGCACATCTAAAAGTATGACTCCAGGAAGCTCTATTACAGATGGGGCCTTTTTCTTGCGCTAAACCCCTTGATATATTGCAAGCGAAAGAGCCCTGAAGTAGTGCTATACTATGTCACCCAGCAGTTTCCAAAACCACACTCTGCACCGCATCTACTTGATGTTGATGTAAACAATCATAATCATAGAGAATGAACTTTTTTTCTCCCAAGCATGAAGAGAATGTTGAGGAAACAGTTGAGTGTTATTGACCCTAGATTACCTGAGTACATTTCAATTTCCTACTTCATAAATTTCACAGAAACATGTTTACAAGTATGGCAAGTGGTTGGATAAATGTTGTAAAGCAGGGCTTAATACAGTTTTAATGTTCATTCACCTGTTTTGAGAATATTGGCTAAGTTTATGAGGTTACAGATTAGATTAGTACTGTTATAGCAGAAAATAGCTGAATTTTAGATGGCCCAGGTTGGTATAATAAAATAAAACAACCAACTGCATGCATTAAACTGACTGAAATTATTAACTTTTCTATCCGTTAGTAATAAAACATGTGCATCTCTTCTATAACTTAATTTTTTAATTTAAAAGCTGTATATACTTTGTTTCATGCATAATACTCCTCCCCATTTAATACCAGATCACAGCATAGACCTTTTACTTGAATAAAAAAATCCCTTTAAAAGGGAATAATGTTTAGATACGGAGGGGGGGGGGACGTGGAATGAGTGAAAAATGTACTGGTTTGTCCTGACAAGTCTGCTTGATCCTTTTATAAAAGTTCATTGAATATAGTGAAGAGTGATACTATCTTGAACTTTCATAACTAGTCATTGAATTTGAGTTTTGGTTTCTTGATGTATAAGATATTAAATGTTAATAACCATCTTTGCAAAGTAAACAATTGTTTGACTCTAGTAGTATAACCCAATCTGTACAATATTATATATATCAAGTAAAATGATACGCTATTGTCATTTGATTATTATAGAAATGTCAACCGGTGGCACAATAACAAAACATATTCCCTTTGCAGAACTATAAGATATTTAAGATATTACAGTTCTGCAAATTAAAGGGAATATCTTTAGAAGAATTTGTAAGTATAAGGCCCTATCAATGGGTTTAGAGAATGACCTTTCACTTAGAGGAAGTACTTCAAAAATGTTCATGGGGCTTTTTACTAATTATGAATACACAGGAAATCGCAACTTTGCATGGGGATCCCCTCTTTTATCAAAACACAATATATACGGGGGATTCCCAATTGTTATGTTTTGTTCTTGCTGGGTCTTTATGAATGGGAAAAATGAAAAGCAAATGTGACACGATCTGGTCCATGGGGGCCAAAGGAGGCATTTTTGAAAATTGAGTTACTGTAATTATTACATTATACATACAATATGCTATCATTTACTGAAAACACCAAAGGTCTAGCATACTTGGTTCTAAAGTTATGAAGTTTTTTGATGTCTATTTTCTTATGTATTTTATTGTTTTTTACTCCATATTTTTACCTTTATCTCAGTTTCAAATTTGCGCCTTTGGCCCCATGGACCAGATCGTGTCACAAATTAAAATGAGTAAAAAAAGTCAAATTTTGGCATGCACCAGTGCATGGCATTTGTTCTGTTTTCAATTTCTAAGTTATGCCTAATTAAACATTCTATTACCAAAATATATTTGCTTGAATAATGCAATATCTATTGTAATTCATTGGATTCTCTTTGTGTTCAATCAATATTATATGGAATCAGGGGATTCCCCTTTCTGATATCTTCATCGTGATTCAATATCTTGGTATTTCAGTTATGGGCAAGTCAATAGAAATCCTTGTAATAAATAATAAATCAATATAATTTTACATTTATGTTATTTGTCCCATATCACATTTTGTCATATTTTTTGTGTTTTCCATTGACATGGTTTGAAGGCAAATAATGCTTGTTTCAAAAATGCCATCATTTTAATGTTGATGAATATAGGGTGTCCTGTTCAGGTCCAAACCACTTATAGGGTGTATAAATTTGTGAAGTTTTTCCAACTTTGTTAATTTTGCCAACTTCGTACTCGGGTATTATGTACGGTATTGCTCATGGCTTGTGAATCATGTGAATATAAAGTTGTTGTTACAGTTGTACTGTGCATGAAAAAGGGCGGATAGCTTGCACACAGCTCGGCCTAGCAACTTTTTAGTAAGCTACAAACATGTCGGGATGGACATGCATGCCAACTTCTATTCCTATCCCAATTGTTATCTGTTGATCTCGTAGGAGCCAAATGACTAACATTTCCTTATCTGGGCCAATATTGCAAAGCAACTGCTCTGCCCTGCCAGGCCAGCCGGACGCGCGGGACGGATGGACGGACAACTGGTGAATCATGCAGCTAACACTACAAATTTAATTCACACATTGATTGTGATATTTTCAAAACAATATCAGGCTAGAAAATTATATAGGCCTACATGTATTGTGAAAAAAGTAATTTACATTTTGGGTGGGTGAATTAAGTAATCATTGGCCTTCAAAGTGATGAGTAATTTAATGATGCTATTATCATTCAGAAGTTGCATGTTTTGCTTTCACAGTATAGATTGCATTGTTTGATTTTTGTGACTTATTAAAATTGAAGCAAATCTATAATGAAATTTAAACAAAGTTTTTGGATTTTAGCTCAGTATTTTGACAGAAAATAAGTATACATGATAGTATAACTTTGAGTGATACTATGCAAATTGCTATAAAAAATGATTAACTAAAATACGTAATTGCTAAAAAGTGATTAGATTAAAATAATAGGCTAAAATCTACAGAAAGAACTTTGCATTTCTGAACTTGTTGTACTCTATATAGGTTTCAGTTTCAGCAGCTAAATTGCCAACATATTTTATGGAGTTTATAATGGCATATGAGATTCAATCTGCATGTCACTGTGATATGGTATCAATTTCTGTCAATATTGTGTATTCTGTTTGCATCATTTTTAAAGGGACATTACTTAAAATCAAATTTCATTCTTGCATGCTAAATTAATTGTTTTTGTTTTGTGTGTTTTATTACTCACTGCAGTATGTTTTCATTTGGTATACAATAATTTGTTATGTCAGAAACAGGGTTCCTGCATGCTAAAAGTTTTGGGGTCATTTGCACATTGTAATTGTGAGATGGACCAAATATTTTTGAACTTTTGAAGATATGGGGTCCAATAATTTCAGACTAAAAAGCATGTCTGAATTGGGCCACAGACTCAAAACAATTCTTTGGGACCACATAGTTGTCAAATTGTGCAAATTATGGGGTTCAACTGGAACTGGACCCCATAATTTTTAGATCAAGCAGGAACCTTATCAACCTGACCAAGGACGTGTACACAGACTACATTTCAGTCATTTCATTCTGATCTTTGGCAGAAGTATTTCTTATCTCTTGTATAGTTGTAATTAAATGATTGAAATACAGACAAAATCGAAATGGCGAGTGATATTTTAGCTCATACGCATAATTTTAAATGCCAAGTCTGTGAATTTTTAGTGATTGTTATTGTAAAGAAAGCATGTAAAATATCACACATCTTTTGGCCCTTTTTTTGAAACTTAAGTTTACGTTGATTGCATTTTATGAAAGTATAACTTTAATTTCCAGATAGATCAAACAGAAGGATTAGGATTGCGCTATGCTAAGCAAAACAGAATTCAAAAAATATTTTGTGACATCAGGACCAGCAAGCCAGTGGCTAATGCGAAAAAAGATAATCCGTCCTATCTTGATAATGCATGTTTGTGGACTTACATCAAATCCTGGTGAGCAACTTTGTAAATATGAACAGTGCTGCTTTAAAACATTTAAAACACCTATTGTACTTAATCATGCTAATTAGTGGCCCTTCAGGGGCGGATCCAGGCTTTGAAGTATAGGGTCATGGAGTGTGATGTAGGGGATGGGAGGACTCTGGAATTCTTGACTTTTCAATATAGTTCTTTATTCTTTTTTGTTCTTTCTTCTCGTTCTTTTCCTTCCTTTCTTTTTCCTCCCAATTTTATTCTTTTTTTTGTGTGTGGAAATTTTAAGGGGGGGGGATACTGCAATTTTCAGGGTGTTTTCCATGTGCTGATACAATCAAGCCCCAAATATTAATTTCAGTCTATGCATTCAGTAATATTTGGCAAACATGTCATAATGAGTTGAAATTGAGTGAAAATGAAGCAAAATATTTAAGCCTAGACTGTGACATAATATAAGTTTTGTGCCAAGTCTGTGAGTTTAATAGCAGCCAGATATTAAAATGTAAAAAAAAAGAACATGATTTTAGTCATGTTTTACCTGGCATAACAAAATTAATTGTAAACAAGTGAGCGCTGTATTTGACTTGGGAGTAAACCTTTAATGTCCCTACAAATAGCAACAAACAAGTGTAATTTAATACAAATTGAATTGAATGGACCGTGAATGCATAAATGATATATTCGTTCACATTTGTATCGCGAACAGGCAGCAAAAAGATAACTGGTTCATTAGTGTACCGCATAGCACCACAACTGATAGTCAATATATAACTAAACACCTCCCCCTCTTACTAAACTTATCAATTGTCTTTCGGCCTTTATCAGTAACTAATGCTATCTATGCTTGCTGACAACCACTCTTATCTGTTTGTAGACCTCGATGTAAACTTGCGATAACTTACTAGGGCTGGAAAAACCCAGTTACAGTTTACTCTTGACATGTGCACTAGAAGCAAAGGCTTTAAAGTAATGTAAATAAGTAGGTTTGATTAAAAAGTGCACAAGCTGATCAATAGAATCCCGTTGTATTGAATTCATACTAATGTTTTGCAGTTTTACCCCATTTGGGTGCAAAACATGATGTTTATTAGGCTAGAAAGGAAGATGTATGGGACATTTCTATTGCTGCACCTGGTAGATAAAGCATATTTTTCCTTCTCTTATGATTTTGAGGTGGAACATCCCCACATGGAAAAATTTAGTGTACCCTGTAGACTGTAGTGCTAGATATGCCCTTTTCAATAATTCAAACCTTTCTCAACACACCCTGTGAAAACACATTCAGACTGTAGAAATTGATAAGAACCGCTCCTTCTGAAAACATGACCGCCCATAAGACTAGGTGACACAGACACTAGGATGAGCTGTATTTGTGTGAGGGGGCAGAACCCAGGTGCAGAACTTGATTGGAACACGGCCACCACCCAGACTGGGTGTCAGATACTAGGATGAGCTGTATTTGTGTAAGGGTGCAGAATTTGATTGGAACATGGCCGCCCAGATAGGGTGGCACATATACTATGAGTTGTATTTATGGAAGGGTACAGGACTTGATTTCAATGCAAATTAGAAAAGAACAAAATGTTGTGGCAAGTAATGGAAGTCGAATTATGGAGGGGCCAAGCAGAGTAGATTTAGATTAGAATTTAGAGGCCATCAGATCAGATATGGCCACAACATATATGAATACATGTATATCATTTGAGCTTTAGAGTGCACACCAGTAAATACAAGTCTCCTACACCCTGGGAGGAAAATATCAGTGTTTCAAACAAGGAAATATGCAACACGACTTAATTTAATACATTAGAAAAGGCTTAAACCCCAACTATTAGGCCCTGATTCATATTTAATCCTCATTTAGGCCTGGGAAATAGATTGTCTGTGAAAAATGAGCTGACTTTTTATGACAATTTGGCTAAACTTTCAAAATGTGTTACATTTCAGAAACACCAAGCTATTCGTTAGGTGGCGTAAGCTGTGTGGGCTATAGGGTGATCTAGTCGGCATTTTTTAGGGTGATCTAGTCGGCTGGACTCCGTATATAATTTATACAATGGATGTCTTCATCTGACCTTCAACTTGCAGAAAGGGTAAGTTTTGAAGAACTGAGTCGCTCTGGAGTCAAGAAAATGATGTTTTCTCGGACCCTGTTTGTACACAAAGTCAATGGGCGCTATTTACTGGTGTGCACCCTGTAGGAATAGCAAACAAGCCATGCTCTAGGAGCACTACAGTTGGGAGATATAAACATTCGCATGTTGTTATAGGGGGTAGGAAGAAAGTTGATATGATCAATCATATATAGATCCTTTTCTGTAGAGTCAATGCCGTCCCCGTATCCCAGGGCCATCAGTGTTCAAAAGTTACAATTTGTGAACTCAATTTACCACATAACGGAAGTAACATGACCTGGTAACATGAATGATCATTTCCACATAGTATGTTTAACACTTGACCTTAATTCAACTTTTAACTTGGTCAACAAAATGAAGATTGTATACCTGTACTTTAAAAAATAAAGCTTACCTATGCACTTTTTGATTGAAAAGCTAAGTTAATGTTGAATGAGTTTTAATGAAAACTGCACAACATGAGATCTCAATCACAGCCCATAGGCAAACCACAAGAGTACCATTCATGCCCATGGGAGGCAAGTGATTAACCAAAATTTATCCTTAATTTCAAATTATATCAAACAATGTTGTCATGCCCCAGTAATCACCTAACCAGACCCATGTTTATATATACATTTTTGCTACCCAATTATCACCAGTAGACAAGCTATTTTGAAGCTTGCACTTTTACCTGCTCTTTCAAGTTGTGTGAGGAGAGGCCTTTAACCTAGAGGTCAGTGAACTCAAAATGGAAGTTGTGAATGAGATGAAAACCAAATTAGCCAATCAGACAAGTGTATAACTAGCTGTAGGAAGGTGGGAAAAACTTCCCTTTCACAGATGAGGAAGGGGGCAGATCAAAAACCCCAGTCATCTGGAAGTAGTATCCTAACCTCAGGTACTGGTTTTGACTGGCGTTTTGATGAAGCCAGGAGCTCATTTCATTCATTTGTTTCAAAACCTAGGACAAAACCCAGGGGACAAAACTTGTTTAAGGCTATATTGGGTAGAGCCTTATTTTCATTACATTGGGATCCAATTTGACATGATACATTATGTGAAAAATATCAGAAGTGAACATTCTCCCAACCATTTAATATTCGGGACCTACTCAATTTCTTAACCCCAATATGCAGTGGCATAGGGGCATGGGGGCACATACCCCTCGAATCGACTGCAAAATTTAGAAAATCCCATAGGAAAATTGCCAAAAAACGGCTTGTGCCCCCAATCATACCCGTGCCCCCCATCGATCATGGTCAGTGCCCCCCCCCCCAATCGGATAACCCACACTGCGCCACTGCCAATATGCTTCTACACTTTAGAATGACATTGAATGTACTTGATGAAAATACCTATCCACTCCAAAGGACCACTAGGTTGTTGGAATCACATAAAAATGCTGCACTTAAAAATAATACCAGTATTATTATAGGCTACTAGGCGGTTACCCGTATTTCGCGGTTCTCGGCTGTCATAGTTATTGGCTTTTGCAAATCTCAAAATCGTTGACCATGGATGACCTAACAAACGCAAACCTGGGCTTCCTTGGCCAAAGATACACCCACATACCAAGCTTGAGCTCCATGAGCAATTTGAAATCTTTGTTTTTTGACCTATGACCTCTCAACTGTAGCTAGGTCTGACAAAAAGGTGACAATGGAACTTTTGTTTGTTAGTCCAATTTCCACCTACCCACCAAGTATAAGCTCCATAGGCAATTTGAAATTTTGACCTTTTTGACCTTTGAACTCTTAACCGTAGGTCTGAAGAAAAGATCACCGTGGAAACTTTTGTTTGTTAGTCCAAGGTCCACCCACCCACCAAGTTTGAGTTCCAGAGGGTCATTTGAAATTTTGACCTATGACCTCTTAACCGTAGGGTCTGACTGAAAAAGATCACCGTGGAAACTTTTTGTTTGTTAGTCAAAGGTTCACCCACCTACCAAGTTTGAGATCCATAGGGACAATTGAAAATTTTGACATTTCTTGACCTATGACCTCTTAACCGTGGGTCTGACTGAAAAAGATCACCGTGGAAACTTTTGTTTCTTAGTCCAAGGTCCACCCACCCACCAAGTTTGAGCTCAATGGGAGCAATTTGAAATTGTTACCTTTCTTGACCTATGACCTCTTAACCGTAGGTCTGACAAAAAGGTCACCGTGGAAACTTTTACTTGTTAGTCCAAGGTCCATCCACCCACCAAGTTTGAGCTTCATAGGGGCAGTTTGAAATTTTTACCTTTCTTGACCTTTGACCTCTTAACCGTTGGTCCGACAAAAAGGTCACCGTGGAAACTTTTGTTTGATAGTCCAAGGTCAACACAATGGCATGGCTAGATTTGCCATTTAAAGTATTTGAAATTAGACTTCAATTGAACTTGACCCGTCCTTGACCTTTGACCTTTAAAAATATAAACTCGTTCTTCCTCATACCAAGCTGCACCCACCCACCGAGTTTGAGCCCCGTATGACCTACGGTGGCCTCACATTAGCAGTCACAGACTGACAAACAGAGCACAGACAGAGAATAGCGTATTATAATATAGATATATAGGCGGTTACCCATTTTTGGCGGTTCTCGGCTGGGTGCGATTACCTGGCTGATGGTGACTGTACCCACCAAGTTTCATGCCCATATGACAGTTTTTACTAATTTGACCTCAGATGACCCTGTGACCCCAAAATGACCTTCCAAAAATTTGGCTCTAAATGTTGTCTGTACCCACCAAGTTTCATGCCCATATGACAGTTTTTAGTAATTTGACCTCAGATGACCCCTGGGTGACCTTGGTGACCCCTAAATGACCTTCCAAAATTTTCGCTCTAAATGTTGACTGTACCTACCAAGTTTCATGCCCATACGACAGTTTTTAGTAATTTGACCTCAGTTGACCCCTGGGAGGGGGCCCCTGGGTCAGATGACTTAACGAACCTAAATTTATTCTTGCCAGGACAGAACTACACCCACCCACGAGTTTGGGCCCCTGCACGACGATACTACAGCCTCACACAACAGTTTTTAGTAATTAGACCTCAGATGACCCCTGGGAGGGGGCCCCGGGGTCAGATGACTTAACAAACATAAACTTCTTCTTGCCAGGACAGAACAGCACCCACCCACTGAGTTTGGGCCCCGTACGACCTACGACGGCCTCACATTAGCAGTCACAGACAGACAGACAGACAAACAGACAGAGAGACAGAGAGACAGAGAATAGCGTATTATTATATAGATGTTTCTTGTTTCAAATGTTCACCACCAGTATGGTTTAATCCCACTGTGGTTTGATCCAGTATGTTCTTCCTAACCACAGGTGGTTTCTTTTCTGCTGTTGAACCCTGACTGCTTTTCAACTTGAATTCAGCTTTATGTCACTAATGGTGTTTGTGATCAACCTGTCATTGCCTATATAATCTAGACATGGGCTTTGGCCCCTTGTTGTTTGGAATTTCCTGCTTCAGAGTGCATAAGTGACCACTGTTGTTGACCATCTAGAAAGAGGATTCCTCAAAGTTCAAAGTGACCAAGGCTCTTGACCCTTATTTTATTAAAGTACTTTGCTCCCTCCCTGTACACCAGAAGTATTTGTGTCGGGTCAAATAGGTGTGTATGTTGTCCCAGTCATTTTGGTTTTCCCTAATCTTCTAAACCTGTTCTAGTGTTCCCAAGTCTAGAACACTTCAGGTTTGCTTTTAGTATATTCTGCCAGGGAAGTAGTTATTTTGTTTGTTTGTTTACCTAGGCTGGACCCTAAGGGACACATGCTTGGGTTTATGGAAAATCCAATGGCCCAGACCTCTGCAAAAGCACAAACTAGGCTTAGTAAAAAGCATGCTGGCCCTAGTTATTGGAGGAAAAACCAGGAAGAAATTGAAAGAAGCAAAGAAGGTCACTCCAAACAATCATAACAATAATTTTGCTGCCTGGTTTTGGATCCACACACTTCGTGTGTCGATCATTTTGATTGTGGTTCAGGACTCAAAAGTGTGATCCAGTTGACATTACACCACACATAGGCCTTCTTATGTTGAATAATATTTTGAACTGAAAAAATACATCCCCAGAAACACCTGTTGTATCCTCTAATAACATACATTTCTTTTCCAAATGCATAATCTACTGTTTTCCATTCTTTTAAAACATAGGCCTACATATGGATATGTATGATGAAAATTGAAATCAGCCTACACTGATTGAGGACTACACAGCATGGTGCTCTAGCACAGGTTTTGTGCTGAAACTCGCTACTCACTATTTGAGGGGTCACGGTTTGCGAACAGGGCTAGTTGTAGGCCTACACCAATGGCAGCTGCAGGGAGCCTCATCGATTTCAGCACATCAGCCCTCCTTTATGGTACTCCGAAAAACATCAGGTGCATCTATAGTTTGTTTGGCTTATAATTGGTGAAAATTATGCAAAAAAGTCATGCAATGCACAACTAACATAAGTGCTGCGGAGAACTGCATGCACACAATTTAAAAATGTTATGACTCTTATTTTTCACCAATTAAAAGCCAAAGCAATCATCATCATGATCATATATACAGCGTGTTTATACTGAGCGTACGGCTTTTTGACCCGCTATTTTCCGGGCACAAAATACCGATCATAATCCGCCACCGTTACCCAGCTTGTTTCTACTGAGACCAGAAAGCCGTGTCTCGCATTTACGATGCACGGCATTTTTTTCCTGTAAACCGGAAGTGCGGAAAACAGATTTGACGGTTAATTATATCATAAATTTAAATGTCTACGGATGGCAGCTCATGGCATATGACCTACAATCACAATTTAGTATTTTCGTAAAATCCAAATTGCATTAATTTACCAGTGGATCTAGTAATTGGCTATTATGATAATTAATTTACAGCTCATATATAACCAACTCATTAATTATAAAGATATAACCAACTCATTAACTATAAAGAAGTAGGCCTAGGCCTAGACTAAGTAAAGTCATATCCATTTTACTTCATCAAGTTCATATGAGTCACACATGTGTCCAGTATATATAATATCGGAAAGAAGGAACCTACTACATCATAGGCCTAAGCTAGACTATACAAGTAGAATATAAATCTCGTTAGTCTTGCAACACGCATGACCTCGACCCGGCAACCGTCGACACGGCTCGTTTCTACCGCGCAGATTACACGCTTTGATTCGGCATGATCCACCTCAAGAGGTGGATCACGAAGCGAGCACATGACCCGGCATGACACGGCAACCGATTACCCAGATCGTTTTACTGGGCTTGTTACCCGGTATGACCCGGCACGGCACGGCATGGCACGGAATTTGGCCCTCAGTAGAAACACGCAGATAGTTGGACATGCTTTGAAAACTGGTGTAATGTCCTGGTGTAATATCTGCAGGGGGTAACCATAGTAACTCTCCTATCATAGATTATCTATGCTCCTATATACAAATTCTCAATCCATATGCTTGTTTTGAACAGTTGAAGGCCTATTATCTATGCCCGTGTAACGGGGCATAGATATTGTATTTGTTCTGTTTATCTATGCCCGTGTTATCTATGCCCGTGTAACGGGGCATAGATATTGTATTTGTTCTGTTTAGTCTTCTCCTTCTTCTCCTTCTCCTTCTCCTTCTTAAGACCACTTCTTTGCACTCCTCTAGCTCAAGAACCAAATTAGCCTCGGGGCCCATGTTTGGTATACTGATGGCCCATGACCCCTAGCAACATCCTAGGGTACCCCGACCCCAGAGGTCAAAGGTCATGGGCTACAGGGGGCAATATGTGTAAAAGTTAAAACATCTCTAGCTCAAGAACTATAGCGCCCTCAGGGTTCATACTTAGTATACTGATGGCCCATGACCCCTAGAAGTAACTTATTGTAGCCCTTGACCCCAGAGGTCAAAGGTCACAGGCTAGATGGGGCAATATGTGTAATTTTTTAAAAACGCTTTAGCTCAAGAACTATAGCGCCCTCAAGGTTCATGCTTGGTACAATGATGGCCCACGACCCTTAGATATTTGCTGCAGTAACATCGACCCCAGAGGTCAAAGGTCATGGGCTACAGCGAGCAATATGTGTAAAATTTCAAACAGCTCTAGCTCAAGAACTACAGCGCCCTCAGGGTTCATATTTGGTACAATGATAACCCATGACCCGTGATGTATTCTATATTAGCCGCATCCCCAGAGGTCAAAGTCTAAAGACTTTAAAAAGCAAAATAGAGTGCGACCTATTAACACAGTGTAGCATAATAGGTAGTATTTTGTTAGCTACCTGTGTTTGCAATGATAACGGTCTGAATCGACGTCAAGAAAACAGATCACTTGACAAAAAATTACCTTAAAAGGGAATGTGTCTGGCATTTTGATTTTGGTTCCTTGGACCACCTCAAAAGGTTGTCATGATGGGACAAGGGGTGTGGTTGGTTGAGGGGTGGGGTATTAGAGAGTTTAAGTTTTCGTTTGTGAACAGGGGAAAGGGGCTTAGGTGTGGTCACGGGCATAGATATTCGTGTTTGGTCAAACACAACTGTGGTTTCTAGTTAGTCTTCTCCTTATCTATGCCCGTGTAACGGGGCATAGATATTGTATTTGTTGTGTTTAGTCTTGGCTTCTCCTTCTCCTTCGCCTTCTTCTCCTCCTTCTCAAGATCAGTCCTTTGCACCCCTCTAGCTCAGGAACTAAAGTAGCCCCTGGGCCCATACTTGGTACAATGATGGCCCATGACCCCTAGATACATCCTAGGGTATCCCCGACCCCAGAGGTCAAAGGTCATGGGCTACAGGGGGCAATATGTGTGTACGATCCGTCCAGAAATTATGTAACATAAAATGCATTAACATAAATTTATGTTGAAGTGAAGTCGCCGTAGCATTGTAACATAATTTAAAAATAAAAATAATATACACACCGCCAGCGTATAAATTGCACAGATTGCGATATTGTCTAGAATCACTGATGAGTTATTGCAGTACTGAATGACGACACATGTGAGTTGGTAATTTCTAATTCTAGGGCCAAGGGATCGGTAAGAAATGCTTCAAGGGTGGTGTGTAGAGATATGCCATCGGTGAAATATGAGGCCGTAGAAGAAAAATGTGCGTGGGGGATAGGCCTACGTCCGCGAAGCGTGCCTCTCGTCGCGCTTTGCCAGGGGTGGTCTTGAGTCGCTGTGATTGAAAACTATGTTCCATAATATGAAGGCCCAACTGAAGCAGTTTGTAGTCCATTTCTCATAGTAGCGTGAGGCTACCTTGACTTTTAGACGAGGGGGGTGAGTGAGAGGCAAAGAAAATTGCCTCATAGGGGCGGGTTGATTTCGCGTGAAGCGCCGCATAGAAATTTGCAATTTACACTATTTTTTACCCAAGGTGTTTATCAAAATCATGGCCTATTTAAACAAAACATGACTAAAGAATTCCTTTTCTGTTGGGATCATAGGCCTACTGATAATATTTTTCGGCTTCGTCGTGTGTATCTGCGTCTTGTTCACTTCCATCAATCTTTATACTCAGGCTAGGCCTATCCCGGATAGTAGGCCTAGGCCTATCACAGTCTCCTGAAAGTTGGACGTCCTCCTCCATGCGATCGGTCCTCAGCAATAATTACAATATTTATGCAGATGCTACTGTTTTTACACAAATAATCTTTGATTGAAACCCCAATAGGCCTAGGTAGGCCTACCCTAAAATTTATATCGTGGTAATGATGCACAAAATTAAAATCTTTTAATTTTGTGTAATATTGTAGGTCCATGAAAAAACCCAGACCTACTATCCGGGATAGGCCTAGCCTGAGTATGTGTTTTAGAGAGAGTGATGGTCTGATGGGGTATAGAGAGAATGAAGGCTTGGTAAGGTATTAGAGAGAGTGTGGGCCATTCGGTGGTGTTTTAGAGCGAGTGAGTGTCTGGTGGAGTATAAGAGAGAGTGAGGGTCTGGTAGGGTATTAAAGAGAGTCTGGGCGAGTCTGGTGGCGTTTTAGAGAGAGTGAGTGTATAGTGAACTATAAGAGAGAGTGAAGGCTTGGTGGGGTATAAGAGAGAGTATGGGTCAGCCTAGTGGTGTTTTAGAGCGAGTGAGTGTCTGGTGGAGTATAAGAGAGAGTGAGGGTCCGGAGGGTTATTAGAGAAAGTGTGGGCCAGTCTGGTGGTGTTTTAGAGCTAGTGTCTAGTGGAGTATAAGAGAGTGAGGGTCTGGTGGAGTATTAGAGAGAGTGTGGTCCTGACTGGTCCAGTCTGGTGGTGTTTTAGAGAGATTGATGGTCTGATGGGGTATAAAAGAGAGTGCAGGCTTGGTAGGGTATTAGAGAGAGTGTGAGCCAGTCTGGTGTTATGAGCATTACATGTATATCAAATGAAGGCTTAAAACAAGGGCTTCCGCATGGTGCTCACCAAGTTTTCGTTTGTGAATAGGGGAAGGGGGTTAGGTGTGGTCACGGGCATAGATATTCGTGTTTGGTCAAACACAACTGTGGTTTCTAGTTCTTCTTCTTCTCAAGATCACTTTTTGCACTCCTCTAGCTCAAGAACCAAAGTAGCCTCGGGGCCCAAACTTGGTATAGTGATGGCCCGTGACCCCTAGCATCATCCTAGGGTACCCCCGACCCCAGAGGTCAAAGGTCGTGGGCTACAGGGGGCAATATGTGTAAAATTTCAAACGGCTCTAGCTCAAGAACTATAGCGCCCTCTGGGTTCATACTTAGTATATAGATGGCCCATGACCCCTAGATGTAACTTAATGTAGCCTCGACCCCAGAGGTCAAAGGTCACAGGCTACAGGGGCCAATATGTGTAATTTTTAAAACTGCTCTTGCTCAAGAACTATAGCGCCCTCAGGGTTCATGCTTGGTACAATGATGACCCATGACCCTTAGATATTTCCTGCAGTAACATCGACCCCAGAGGTCAAAGGTCATGGGCTACAGTGAGCAATATGTGTAAAATTTCAAACAGCTGTAGCTCAAGAACTACAGCGCCCTCAGGGTTCATATTTGGTACAATGATGACCCATGACCCTTGATGTATTCTATATTAGCCGCATCCCCAGAGGTCAAAGTCTAAAGACTTTAAAATGCAAAATTGGTAAAACATATTAACACAGTGTAGCATAATAGGTAGTATTTTGTTAGCTACCTGTGTTTGCAATGATAACGGTCTGAATAAATACGTCAAGAAAACTGATCACTTGACAAAAACTCCCTTAAAAGGGAATGTGTAGGCATTTTGATTTTGGTTCCTTGGACCACCTCAAAAGGTTTTCATGATGGGACAAGGAGGGTGCTTGGTTAAGGGGTGGGATCACGGGCATAGATATTCGTGTTTGGTCAAACACAAGTGGTTTCTAGTCCTTCTCCTCCTTCTCCTTCTTCTTCTTAAGACCACTTTTTGCACTCCTCTAGCTCAAGAACCACAGTAGCCTCGGGGCCCAAACTTGGTATAGTGATGGCCCATGACCCCTAGCATCATCCTAGGGTACTCCCGACCCCAGATGTCAAAGGTCATGGGCTACAGGGGGCAATATGTGTAAAATTTCAAACAGCTCTAGCTCAAGAATTATAGCGCCCTCAGGGTTCATACTTAGTCTAATGATGGCCCATCAAAAGGCTGTCATTGTGGGACATGGCGTATGGTTGGTTAATGGGTGTTAGGAGGGTTAAGGGTTGTCACGGTTTGTAAGGGGGTGACCAAGGGGGTGGTCACCAGTTTTTATAGATTTGGCGCCCAATTGGGCGCTTTTTTTAATTTTAAGTGCTATGAGGATGATACTTATATCAATTAAAGCTTATAAAAGGGCTTCCACATAATGGTCACCAACTTTTGGATTTGGCGCCCAATTGGGCGCTTTTTTTTATTTAAGGTGCTATGAGGATAATACTTATATCAATTAAAGTTTATAACAAGGGCTTCCACATAATGGTTACCAACTTTTGGATTTGGCGCCCAATTGGGCGCTTTTTTATTTTAGGTGCTATGAGGATGATACTTATATCAATTACAGTTTATAACAAGGGCTTTCACATGATGGTCACTAACTTTTGCATTTTGCCCAATTGGGCGGTTTCTTATTTTAGGTGCTATGATAATGATACTTATATCATTTAAAGCTTATACCAAGGGGTATAAGTTTTCGTTTTGTGAATAGGGGAAGGGGGGTTGGGTGTGGTCACGGGCATAGATATTCGTGTTTGGTCAAACACAACTGTGGTTTCTAGTTCTTCTCCTTCTCCTTCTCCTTCTTAAGACCACTTCTTTGCACTCCTCTAGCTAAAGAACCAAAGAAGCCTCGGGGCCCATACTTGGTACAATGATGGCCCATGACCCCTAGATACATCCTAGGGTACCCCCGACCCTAGAGGTCAAAGGTCATGGGCTACAGGGGGCAATATGTGTAAAATTTCAAACAGCTCTAGCTCAAAAACTATAGCGCCCTCAGGGTTCATACTTGGTACAATGATGGCCTATGACTCTAGAAGTATGCTATGCTAGCCACAACCCCAGAGGTCAAAGGTCACAGGCTACAGGGGGCAATATGTGTAAATTTTTAAAACCGCTTTAGCTCAAGAACTATAGCGCCCTCAGCGTTCATACTTGGTACAATGATGACCCATGACCCTTAGATATTTTTTGCAGTAACATCGACCCCAGAGGTCAAAAGTCATGGGCTACAGGGAGCAATATGTGTAAAATTTTAAACATCTCCAGCTCAAGAACTACAGCGCCCTCAGGGTTCATACTTGGTACAATGATGGCCCATAACCCTAGATGTATTATGTGGTAGCCGCAACCCCAGAGGTCACAGTTCAAAGGCTTTAGACTGCAAATTAGGTACGAACTATTAACACAGTGTAGCGCAATAGGCCGCAATTTGTTAGCTACCTGTATTTGCAATGATAACGGCCTGAATCGTACGTCAAGTAAACTGATCACTTGACAAAAACTCCCTTAAAAGGGAATGTGTAGGCATTTTGATTTAGGTTCCTTGGACCACCTCCATAGGTTGTCATGATGGGACAAGGAGTGTGGTTGGTTAAGGGGTGGGGTATAAGAGAGAGTGTGGTCAAGTCTGGTGGTGTTTAAGAGAGAGTGAGGGTCTGATGGGGTATAAGAGAGAGTGAAGGCTTAGTAGTGTATTAGAGAGAGTGTGGGCCAGTCTGGTGGTGTTTTAGAGAGATTGATGGTCTAATGGGGTATAAGAGAGAGTGAAGGCTTGGTAGGGTATAAGAGAGAGTGTGGGCCAGTCTGGTGGTGTTTTAGAGAGAGTGCGTGTATAGTGGAGTATAAGAGAGAGTTAAGGCTTAGTGGGGTATTAGAGAGAGTATGGGTCAGCCTGGTGGTGTTTTAAAGCGAGTGAGTGTCTGGTGGAGTATAAGAGAGAGTAAGGGTCTGGTGGGGTATTAGAGAGAGTGGTCCAGTCTGGTGGTGTTTTAGAGAGAGTGATGGTCTGGTGGGGTATAAGAGAGAGTTAGGGTCTGGTGGGGTATTAGAGAGAGTGTGGGCCAGTCTGGTGGTGTTTTAGAGCGAGTGAGTGTCTGGTGGAGTATAAGAGAGCGTGAGGGTCTGGTGGGGTATTAGAGAGAGTGTGGTCCAGTCTGGTGGTGTTTTAGAGAGATTGATGTCTGATGCGATATAAGACAGAGTGAAGGCTTGGTAGGGTATAAGAGAGAGTATGGGCCAGTCTGGTGGTGTTTTAGAGAGAGTGAGTGTATAGTGGAGTATAAGAGAGAGTGAAGGCTTGGTGGGGTATTAGAGAGAGTATGGGTCAGCCTGGTGGTGTTTTAGAGCGAGTGAGTTTCTGGTGGAGTATAAGAGAGAGTGAGGATCTGGTGGGGTATCAGAGTGTGGTCCAGTCTGATGGTGTTTTAGAGAGAGTTAGGGTCTGGTGGGGTATAAATGAGAGCGAAGGCTTGGTAGGGTATTAGAGAGAGTGTGGGCCAATCTAGTGTTATGAGCATTACATGTATATCAAATGAAAGTTTAAAACAAGGGGTTTCACATGGTGCTCACCAAGTTTTCGTTTGTGAATAGTTGAAGGGGGTTAGGTGTGGTCATCACGGGCATAGATATTCGTGTTTGGTCAAACACAACTGTGGTTTCTAGTTCCTGTTCTTCTTGTGGGCTATCTATTTCACATTTTCACTTTTCTGCATGAGGTCTGACACCTTTTCCTTTCATTTTTGTCTCGCCTGAATGTTCAGGGAGAGACTTAGTAATCACTATGGTGTGTGTGTGGGGGTGTGTGGGGGGGGGTGTGTGTGCGTGGGGGTGTGTGCGTGTGTGTTCGGAAAAAGCTTGTGAACGCGTTATCTTGAGAACCGTAAGTGCTATGATGATGAAACTTTATAGGGGGTAGCATGACCAGAGGGTGTCGACCTGATTAGATTTTGAGCGCAAAAGATGGTAATTAAGTACCTAATTTGCATAATTTATGCGTAATAAGCAAAATACCTTGTGAACAGATTATCTGGAGATCCGTATGGGGTACAGTGACGTAACTTGGTGGGGAGTAAGCGTGGCCAGATGTTCTCGACCTGATTAGATTTTCAGCGCAAAATATGCTAATTAAGTACCTAATTTGCATAATATATGCGTATTGGATGCGTATCAAGCAAAAAAAACCTTGTGAACAGCTTATCTGGAGATCCGTATGGGGCACAGTGACGGAACGTGGTGGGGAGGAGCGTGGGCAGATGTTCTCGACCTGATTAGATTTTCAGCGCAAAATATGCTAATTATGTACCTAATTTGCATAATTTATGTGTATTTGATGCGAATCAAGCAAAAAACCCTTGTGAACAGCTTATCTGGAGATCCGTATGGGGTACAGTGACGTAACTTGGTGAGGAGAAGCGGGGCCAGAGGTTCTCGACCTGATTAGATTTTGAGCGTAAAATATGGTAATTAAGTACCTAATTTGCATAATATATGCGTAATAAGCAAAATACCTTGTGAACAGATTATCTGGAGATCCGTATGGGGTACAGTGACGTAAGTTGGTGAGGAGTAGCGGGGCCAGAGGTTCTCGACCTGATTATATTTTGAGCGTAAAATATGGTAATTAAGTACCTAATTTGCATAATATATGCGTAATAAGCAAAATACCTTGTGAACAGATTATCTGGAGATCCGTATGGGGTACAGTGACGTAACTTGGTGGGGAGTTGCGTGGCCAGAGGTACTCGACCTGATTAGATTTTCATGAGGTCAAAAATCACATACAAGGTCAAAGGTCAACTGAGGTCACCAAATCTTTTAATAATTAATTTTCAACTGTGCATCACATATCCCAATAACAGCTTGATCGGTCATGTAATTAAGGAAATATGACGACTTTAAGATAGTCGCTTTCTTTGTAAAGTATAGCAAAGTAGCACTTTCAATGAGTAATAACTCGTAAAGGAAGCATCTTTCTGTTTTGATTTATTTGATGAAATAGTTCTTTGGTATTGCCAAATTTGATTTTTCAGCGCAACATACTTTTTCCAATTTCGTGAGGTCAAAGGTCACATACAAGGTCAAAGGTCAACTGAGGTCACCAAATCTTTTAATAATTAATTTTCAACTGTGCATCACATATCCCAATAACAGCTTGATCGGTCATGTAATTAAGGAAATATGACGACTTTAAGATAGTCGCTTTCCATGTAAAGTATAGCAAAGTAGCACTTTCAATGAGTGATAACTCGTAAAGGAAGCATCTTTCTGTTTGATTTATTACTTTGATGAAATAGTTCTTTGGTTTTGCCCAATTTTTGGAAGGTCATTACGGGGTCATCCGAGGTCACTCAGGGGTCATCTGAGGTCAAGTTATTAAAAACTCGTATGGGCATGAAACTTGGTGGGTACAGTCATCATTTAAAGCCAAATTTTTGGAAGGTCATTTTGGGGTCACCAGGGGTCATCTGAGGTCAAATTAGTAAAAACTGTCGTAAGGACATGAAACTTGGTGGGTACAGTCAACATTTAAAGCCAAATTTTTGGAAGGTCATTTTGGGGTCACCAGGGGTCATCTGAGGTCAAATTAGTAAAAACTGTCATATGGACATGAAACTTGGTGGGAACAGTCAACATTTCAAGCCAAATTTTGGAAGGTCATTTCGGGGTCATCTGAGGTCAAATTAGTAAAAACTGTTGGATGGACATGGAACTTGGTGGGTACAGTCAACATTTAAAGCCAAATATTTGGAAGGTAATTTCGGAGTCACCAGGGGTCATCTGAGGACAAATTAGTTAAAACTCGTATGGGCATGAAACTTGGTGGGTACAGTCAACATTTAAAGCCAAATTTTTGGAAGGTCATTTGGGGCCACCAGGGGTCATCTGAGGTCAAATTAGTAAAAACTGTCTTATGGGCATGAAACTTAGCACGAGGGGTACAGTCAACATTTAGAGCCAAAATTTTAGAAGGTCATTTCAGGGCCACCAGGGTCATCTGAGGTCATATTAGTAAAAACTGTTGCATGGGCATGAAACTTGGTGGGTACAGTTACCATCGGCCAGATAATCGTGCCCAGCCGATAACCGCCAAATTCATTTACCTCTCTACCAACAGTTATCGCAAAAGCAGGCGGTCACAAAAGCAGGCGAGACTCGTGGTTCGAGAACCGCCTTGTTCTGACCAATAGCAGCATACCTGCTTTTGCCCAGAGGCTATGTCTGACATAATTAGCTGATGGACCCAGGTGAGTGAGTGAGTGAGGTAAAAACAATTAATTGGTATCCACCTGTTTCCTGCAAGGCCATTGGCCTGCCTGCATGCCTGGACACTTGTCACCAATTGCAATGATGGCATCTCACAGTAGATGTGGCACCTTGCTGAGAACATGCTGACTTGCCTGCCTGCATAAACTGTAGAAAGAGCAAAGAGCATGCCCAAACTGGCCAGTGTAATAATATTTTGAAGCATTCAGTCCATTTTCTGCAACTTTTGTTTTCAACTGGTCCACCACTTTTTCAGCTTGGACCAGCTGGTAAATAGGGTTGGCTGTATTTTACAACTTGCTTGTCAGCATTTACAGCTTGCTGGAAGCATTTATACATGCTGGTTTTTGCCAAGAGACAGATGATTTTAAATTTGTGCCCTGATCATACATAAGGGACGCACCATTAGATTCTCAGGGTGGGGGTAGGAAGTTTTCAAAAAAAAAAAACTTCACCCACTACATGAGCAAAAAAAAAACATAACCCACCAACACTAAAAAAACAAAAAAACCTTCCCCCACCTAACTGTGTATAATGCATAAAATTAAAATTAAAAAAACTTGCCGCCTTCGTCGGCGAAAAAAAAAAATTTCTTCCCCGACCCTAACTTCCTACCCCCCCCTGAGTATCAAATGGTGCGTCCCTAATTTATGTAGGCCTACATATATGTGCTACAGATCATGTACCAATAATATTACCCATAGGGAGATAAACTACTGGGAACCACACACTCTTGGAAACCATAGTGCTCGCTACGCTCACTATTTGTTGGGCATCGCGGTTTGTGACTCACGGCTTGTGTCCCCCTCAATTGCGAGTAGTCTTTGACAAAGACTAACATGTAGGAATGGTCACAGTTTGATTTTGTCATTTCACCAGCTGGTTATTTGGACCTGGAATTAGATAAAAGACAGAAGATTGAGGACCTTAAATCAATTTGACACTGTCATTCTCAACAACTGGTCAATGAACATTCATAAAAAAAATTGATTTGAAACAGATTAAATATAAACAAATAGAGGTTGTGCATATGACTTATCATACCGTAAATATGACGACTACTCAAATGCATTCAACAAAAGCATGATTGCAATCTACAGCGAAACAGTTAGTCTCACACACATAACAAATGCACTACGATCAAATAGGTTGATTACAACATTTGATTGAATGGACTGCACTACGCTATGATTACGGTGAAGGACACCGGTTCAAATCCATTGTTTGGTGCCAATCAATAATTTCACACACAACCTCTATAGGGTGCAAACATGTTGCATCAAATATTTCGTCGGCTGTATTCCATAGTGGCGTATAGTGATTTTTGGTCATTTTTTTGAAAATTGGCACATATATTTTTAATGATGTTCTCTTTCATTTTTTCTAAGTCTCATCAGTCATAATTAGCTAATTAATTAGTAATTAATTAATTAAATGTGGCGTATAGCTACAAAGTGACATTTTTTGTATTCCATAGTGGCGTATCGACCATACGCCACTTTTTATACACATTTTATAATTATGAAATATCGGCAAAAATGAAAAACATCGTATGTCATAGTGGCGTGCGCAGTATCGGACCTATACGCCACTATGGAATACGAACGACGAAAAGTAACGCCATAGGGATTACACGGCGACCGAGGTGGCGACGGTTAACGTTAGGTTAGGGTATTATTGCGTTTTGTTCGCTTTTCCATAGTGACGTATACTTTTATTTTCAGTTTGCCAGCAATAGTATGTATTTATTTCTTTTGAAAAATATATGTAACAGTAAAGATTTTTAGGGTGATTTTCTTTTTGTTCAACTTTGGATCCAGGGACTTACTCGGGCGATATCAAATGGAGAATCCCGTTACACAAAATAAATAGACACGGATGGAAACTTGAAGATGTACGATGGTATTATGCTCGGCTTTAATATAATAATATCTGATGATTCAGTAGAAACAATGAAGATGGATGCAATATAAATATATTTAAGGAATATGATGACCACTGATGTTGACAAGTTGGCAGCTAAGATGGAATATTTGATGTTAATCAGTTGCAGGCTAGGATGGAAGTGAAGTTAAATTATCTAAGACAAGTTCATATGGGAAAAACACTTGAAAACCAACTTAAGTACCATCTCTGCAACAGCATAAATAATAACCTTAACTAAGCATTTACTTAATGACAAATCTTAACAATACACAACCCGTTAAAGAGATAAAACTTTCTCATGAATTATTCATAAGCATGTCACCTACCATCTCAAGCCAAAAGATAAGTGGCAATAATTTACACCACACTTAAGTTTTAGGATAACAATACAACACTCATATAAAAGGAATCACTTGCTTAAGTGCTCTTAAAACTTCTATGAATGGAAAACAATAAACAATGAAGACATAAAACATCATAAATGCTCATAAACTTGAAAATCAAAGGATGCAGCGTGTTCATGAGGTAAATGACCTTTTCAAATTAAAGATAAACCATGATCTATTAAAAACAATTTCAAAGACAATACTGATTACGATGGAAAATAACTTAACTTTATGATGATCATGATCGATTAATTACAGTCATACAACAGATGGAAATATAATTTGATATGAAACCAAAAACCTACATTAATTAAGAATGACATAATCAAAATAAACAAAATAATAAACATGGTAAATAATAATATTACCTTATCCTAACATTTCAAAACACACCCTTATTATTAAAACCAACCATTCTAGTGCCGGTTACATTCACCCCTGCTGCAAAGAAAATGACGTCCGCGGCATTTTACATGAAATTTGGAAGATGATAATTTGAATGTTACAAATTTCAACAAAAACATAATAATCAAATACATGTACATACTGAAGTGATGTAACTATCTCTTTTCAATTTGAAGTGCATTTATGACTTGTTAATTTGGTATAAAATCCAAAAGGTACACTTTGCTGTAATACAAAACAATGGAAAAGAATCAATAACCACACTTCAACTTTTATGACTTTCATGACCACATCCAAATCTGACTTACAAATCAAAAGAAACTTTTCATGACAAACCAATAAACACTTTGTAAGAAATAAAACTTCGCAATGCCATAAATGCAATGACTCATTTTAAATTAAGCATGATAAACAAGATTAATTTGGCAGAAAATAAAGGCCTACATCAATGTAGAATACATTTTTGAGATTCTACTTTTAATTTAGTCATGTGAACATGACACAGATCAAAATAAACAAGTGAATAACTTTGCATGAATACGATGGAAAACAAACAAGTTACAAGATGACAAGATAATTATGAACTTAATAAACTTAAGATGGAGGATACATAATTAACTAATCATTAATATTCCTGACAATGAAATCAAGAACAAAATAGAAAACATGATTGATGTTTCTACAATAACTCTTTCATGTAGATGACAAACCAATAAAATCAATATCATGATAATGAATGAGACATGATATCATAAAATAATAAAACATTTGGTGAGCAGCTATTTGGAAAAATGTAATGACATGTTGCGCAAATTAAGATCATCTTTTTCTGTGATCTTCATGCCAAAATCATAATTAATAAAATATAGGTTTAATTTATAAAACCTACACTACTCAAACAAAATAGTGAACCAAAATACAATTGGCAAACCATAATCTTTATGATGTGATTATTGAACAAAATAATAGAACACAATGTTAAGGTTTTAGCTCATATCAAATGACATATTTAAAGAAAAATAATTAATGAGATAAATTGGTTGGCAAATTACTCAAGATGGTATCATGATGGAAATGAAAAATGCCTTTGTTTAAATAACTGATGCCAAATACAAATATTCAGATGATTTGATGATAATTTTGGATTGACAATTGCATGCAAATTGGATCAATTTTGGTAATGATCTAAAATATGCCAAAATACCACAACAAAAGGTTTAGTTTGGAAACCTGTTCAAATCAATTAATAAAACAATCAGTTTGCATAATGAAAATCAATAAACATGTAAAACAACAGGAGACTATCAAAAACTGTTTTTAAGAGAAATTGGATATGAGCAGTTATTATGCTCAACTTAACTCCTTTGGCATACATAAAACATGGAGTGAAATAAAATAATGAAGCAAACAATGACTTCAAACTCAAAGCAATTACATGATTAATAAAATGGCTTGACATACTCAGATTTTTATGAGCAAAATAATAATAGAATTACAAGAGGACCGCAACTCTTAATTTGAAAGAGGAACTAAGTTTGAATAAGTGCACGTCTTCAAACTTATTCTTTGCAAAACTAGTAATAAACATGATTAACACCTCTAAAATAATGATTTAAGAATTTAAGTTGTACACAAAGAAGACAACAAACTTAATCATGATCATAAAATGAAGCATTAAGAAACATTATTTGACAAACATAATATAAAGTTACTCATGGGTGACAGCTACTTTCAACTCTGCTGCGAGGAAATGGCGTCCTCGACATTTATATAATTATGACACATGATGAAAATATTGTTTGATGTGGATTTTAGCAACATACACTACATATGATATTTTGATAGAGTCAGTCTTTGAATGACATTATTCAGATGACAAAAATATTTAGATCGCACAATAATTTGAAATTTAAATGTTGTATGATAATGTCATTTGAAGTGTTTTTCAAAAGTCAGTTTACTTTTGTTGTTCTGCTGCTCGCTGGTAATATATCTTCCATCTTCGATAACAGTTGTATAATGTAGTGGTGATGAGTTCCTGCTCTTTGCTGATATAGAAGAGATGACATAATTTATCAAGCAAATGTCCGTATTGTTCCATGTTGTTACCCTGAAAGTTCAACAGCAGTCTAGCTGCATTTGTACTAGTTGCATTTGCAATTTCTGAGTCCGAATATGATATAAGGATGGCAGAATCATCAGAATATAAACTGCGATATGAGGGGTGAGAGTTGATGGCTACATATCCACAGGAAATAAAAGCATGGTACTTCCTAAGTACTGTCACAAAAGGTGGTATAATATCACGAAGATGTCCATGGTGGTCAATGTCCAGAAGGTGTTGGCATAAACATAATAATACTTTCAAGATATCTTGGGATGGAACACGACGGGAAATATCTTCCAGTTGACATAGTATAAGAAAATCAAATTTTCTGTCTAGTAACTGGTCGCAACAATCATCAGTCTGTAAATTACTCAATTTCTCCCAAGCTTGAGACATAGCAAGTTTGTCATGTTCACTAACCAGGTGACTATCAAAACTTGCTGCATGGTTGATAGCTGTTGGATGGATCAGTTCAGAGTCAGAGTCACAACATGTATCAGATTCAGATGGTTCAGATGATGGATCTTCAGCAGGAATGTCAACTAAGGGAACAATATCATCAGCTGGCGGCAAGTTATCAGGTACAGAGTGTTCAGATGTTTGATCACTAGTGTCACAGGGGAAATCGTCAGAATTATAATCAAACATATCATCATCAGTGTCAACATGATCAGGTTCACTTTCTGGTTCAGTTACATGACTTTCATTAGTTGGATCAGTTTGCGTATGAGAAGCGACACAAGCAGGTTGATGCTGTACATTATGATTGAAGCATGGTCTGTCCATGGCATAACTACTTCCAAGAACACATACGCCTCCAGGGCCGGTGACATGAATGGCTTCAGGAGTGCGTCCTGGAATAAGCACGATGTCAAACACAACCGCTTCACCGTCGCCTACACTTGATTGGACTTTTGCTGGATTGTTCCTGGTGATTCCTCGCCAATGCACAAACACATCTTCTCTGGTGTCATCGCGGGTGATGAACCCATACCCATTCTTCATGTTGAACCATTTAACATGTCCGGATATTTGATGTGCAAGATATGATGGAGTTGAACGCTGTCTAAGGTGATGGAGATGACGAAGATGATTCACTTCAGCTTCCAGGGCTTCTAGTCGTGAAATAATATTAGATATCATGATGATTCCGAGGGTCGTGGGTACCCTGATCCAATTCGTTGAAGATACAAAATGTACTTATCACCAAGCGAAAACTGCTCAGGCCCCACGTTGAAGACGCCAATGTAACGGTAGAAAATTTTAGGGGCTATTTTCTTTTTTGTTCAACTTTGGATCCAGGGACTTACTCGGGCGATATCAAATGGAGAATCCCGTTACACAAAATAAATAGACACGGATGGAAACTTGAAGATGTACGATGGTATTATGCTCCGGCTTTAATATAATAATATCTGATGATTCGTAGAAACAATGAAGATGGATGCAATATAAATATATTTAAGGAATATGATGACCACTGATGTTGACAAGTTGGCAGCTAAGATGGAATATTTGATGTTAATCAGTTGCAGGCTAGGATGGAAGTGAAGTTAAATTATCTAAGACAAGTTCATATGGGAAAAACACTTGAAAACCAACTTAAGTACCATCTCTGCAACAGCATAAATAATAACCTTAACTAAGCATTTACTTAATGACAAATCTTAACAATACACAACCCGTTAAAGAGATAAAACTTTCTCATGAATTATTCATAAGCATGTCACCTACCATCTCAAGCCAAAAGATAAGTGGCAATAATTTACACCACACTTAAGTTTTTAGGATAACAATACAACACTCATATAAAAGGAATCACTTGCTTAAGTGCTCTTAAAACTTCTATGAATGGAAAACAATAAACAATGAAGACATAAAACATCATAAATGCTCATAAACTTGAAAATCAAAGGATGCAGCGTGTTCATGAGGTAAATGACCTTTTCAAATTAAAGATAAACCATGATCTATTAAAAACAATTTCAAAGACAATACTGATTACGATGGAAAATAACTTAACTTTATGATGATCATGATCGATTAATTACAGTCATACAACAGATGGAAATATAATTTGATATGAAACCAAAAACCTACATTAATTAAGAATGACATAATCAAAATAAACAAAATAATAAACATGGTAAATAATAATATTACCTTATCCTAACATTTCAAAACACACCCTTATTATTAAAACCAACCATTCTAGTGCCGGTTACATATATAACAATAAAATCTATTTAGTTTACTACAGAAATTTCACATCATTTACAAAATATAATGAATGTCTGATTTACACAACTCGATTTTTAATTGTCATTTCTTCACACCCGATTTTCTCGTAAAGCTGTTTATTCGCGGCGCCCCTCTATACGCCACTATGGAATACTGAGATGACGATTTGATGTTGTATAAAAAAAGTGTAAACTAGGGCCCTTTGAGTTAAATGTTTTAAAAGTAGACCTAGGTAGAAAGTGATTAGTGATATTAGCTTGATTGACTCTTATACATGTACTTCTTTCACACTTGCTTGCATAATTCGGAGTTTCAGTTGTGAAATAGACCATTTCTATAGGACAAATAAACTTGAGACCAGGCCTGATCACTAAAGACACCAGCAAATACCCTGAATTTGGTCTGGCAAAGAGATCAATCAAACGACCTCGAAATATGTGAACTACATCAAAAGTACAATACTACAGGTATTACTTCCTTATTAAGCCAAGTTCACTGGCAGACAAGTTTTGATAGGGGAATATAAAGGAAAAGCAGTCAGTGAAATAAGATCAAGGCTGTACTATTTACACAGCAGGAATCAAGTGTTGCAATAATACAAACTGTTGTCTTGTATTGTAGTACTTTGATATTTTTACAGTAAATACAAGCTATTTATTACCATATTTATTACAGCCATGGTAGTAGATAGGCCTTCTGGTATTGTCACTAGCTTTGGATGGCCTTGTACTTGGAAGAGACAGATAATTCTAATTTGACTGCAATTATTTAGCGTGCACCCACTGTGGCACTGCACGATCACCTGCAATGCCATTCACACCATGGACCAGAACCTGCATGGACAGTAGAGTCTTCCATCCATTGTTCACACCCACAGACTCTCCCTATATATTTGTAAGCGTGCAATAAGCATGAAAAGTTATGTAAAATAAGTAATTGACATGGTTTTTTGGGTGTTTTTTTTAGTTTGTTTTTTCAACCAGGGACCAATTGTTACAGGGTTATACCATTTTAATACCGATGGATTCTTGAATCTCTCCATATATAGGCCAGCATGCTTTATAGGCTTTCTAGCCTGGCTTGCACATTTTGTTTGACTTCTTCGCATAGAGCGACTGTTTAAACAAACAAATGCATGTATAAGTTATTTGGAGCCCATGGTACATACTCATTATCAAGTTATCTCACTGAGGATGGTCCCTGATTGTAGGAACATCCCCATTTGGAATGTAAGTTTCGTAAAAAGGTCCGCATTTGCATGCACATACACTGATACAGATGTACTCATATATAAGCACCCCACAAAGCGTACACATTTATACACTCACTATATTATGAATTCATACGTGTAACAACAATTATTTCTCGTGTGTCCCATTTTAACAGGTAACCCAAAATGCCAATTTGGAGAACATTTTTTTATTCTAATTACCGTAATGATGCCATCATTCTTTCCACATTTATGCCAAGATTGTTTGATATGTGAATTTGCCATTCTATTTGAACTAGAATGTTTTAAAGTTTCTAAACACAATTCATTCAAAATTTTAAAAAACAATAGCACGGAGTCATCAACTCAACTCAACTTTTTGCTTTTTGTATGTTCTATTACCCACATATCTTCCATCAACACCAGAAAGTGTTATAGCCACAACGTAATGAAGTAAGGTTGGTAAAGAATATGATTAGCCCAATTCACATCATTGTTCTTTAATTAGCAAAACACCAATATCCTTTACAAAAACTGAGTGAGGTTTTATTACAAATACCTATTATTTCAATCTCAATTAATTAGTATATTGAAATCAAATTTGCATAGCCATTCATCACAGAAAATGTTGAAATAAGAACTCATAAATTAATCCCTGAACAAACAGGTTCAATATCGTTGAATACAATCACCTGACCTGAACTCATTAGCAAATTTAAAGTCAAATTTCAACATTTACCCATTGATTGCACCACGGTTTGCAAATTTTCTCTACGTCAGTCGGCTTTCCTTTTTATCGCTAGCTGAAATCGGTGCACCTTGACTAAGATGCTATTGTTATTGCTAACCTAGGCAGTAATTCATTTGGACGTGCTGAACAGGAACAGCAAGTGTATTTTACGCTGTCCCACGCTACACAGTGTCATATTATGCCATTCAGATTCAATCTTTAACGAAGGCTTACAAACAATGTTTGAATGGAGGCTAGAAAACACCTTCTTTGGTCTTATGTACTCCACGGTTGAGCGTGTTTGAATGTTGTATTGTTATGTGGTTTTCTATTATCTAGGGTTTCCTCATTTAGGGTAACCTGTATGGATTGAATAGGGCACAGGTAGCCAATGAACAGGCAACAGGTTGAACGTGCACTCTTTTACACTTTCTGTGTCATTTGTATGCCAGTGATTTCAGAAGCGAAGCAAATACCGCAAGACCCTGTTAAAGAGTCCGTTGAAAAGTGTTGAATAGTGGCGTAGCTATTGAGTAATGATCAGGTGAATTTTCATTGATGGTTTATGTGAGCAAAACAACTTGTTTCACAAAAGACCTATACAAAACCAGCCTCATATCACACGATAATCGCCATGGGCATATTTTGCCATTTGTATACCAAGCAGAAAAACTAAAGTTTTCCGATAAATATCCTGTAATGAACTTGTGAATGCATGTACTGAATGTTGTTCAACTCTGTAGTTGAAAACTTTCTTCAATCATTCTTATTTGGCTCTGTAAAAGACCAGTGCTCCATGCCTCATTCAGTCTGAATAAAGTTATTATAGCTAAAATAATAGTTTCTCGATCATGAGAGCTCAATAGGCATGCAATTTCAATTGCGTCGGCGTACAACGCCTACCACACACGCTCTGCATTTCCTGTGCGTGCACAATCGATCGCGCTATTGTGTCATTCCACTAAACTTGCGACATTACGCAGTGCACGCAGTACATTCATACTCTCATGATCGAGAAACTATTATTTTAGTTATAGGATAAGTAAAAGGAAAAATCTACCATGGTGGAATTATAAACTAAAAAAAAACATACATATTGTTGGAATAATGGTTTGTATGGAAAGAAATGGAAAGTTTTGCTCCAGAAGTAGCCCTGTTCGCAAACTGTGACAACTCTTGAATAGCGCAATGAGCGAATTGAGCTAGCCCCATTCACAAACTGCGATACCCCTCAATAGTCATGATAGTGTGAGTGAGGCATTTGTCATCTCAGGGGATATCAGGAAATTTCCTGATTTCAGGAAATTTTACTCGGATCATCCTGTACAATTGTATTGGCAAAGTAGATTTTTCAGGAAATTTTTTGCCATTTCAGGATTTTTTGACAACACAGACTGCCATCTCTGATCATCATACTGGCAGTATTGTGACACCAGATTTACACAGCTGATTTAGCAGACATGTTCTATGTCATTCTACTATTTGATATTATGGTTACAACTTGTCATAACATTGAGAAATAGAAAACAATTATGAATCGTGTTTAAAGAGCAATCATTCAAAGATATGGATAAAATTATACAGTGATAGCAGAATACCCCCTGGAGTGACTTTTACTTACATTTATAAACCCAACATAATATTTTGATCTAAAACTAGAACTAGTAAAAAAGGGGGTCACTGAAAAGGGAGATCCAGAATATACTGACATTCTGCCAAAGTAAGCAGTTGTTAAAATTGGAACAACAATAGGTGAGGTTACTGGAGCAGATCAGTAGTGATGCATTATGGGAGCATCAAGTGTTGAAAGAGAGGCTTTAGCTGATCAAAAAGAGTGATTTATTGTCGGAATTCAAGCAATTTTCACATTTTATATTTTGCTTACATTTTTTCATTTAATACAGCATGCATTTTGCTGGTGTCTGTTGCAATTTGCTATTGAGCATTGTTCTTTTGCCCATGACTTCTGAATATAATTTACCAAGAGTTAATTAATCTATTGCTTAATGTGATCAATTTGTAATTTGTTCATGAATTGCATGTGTGGGGTGCATTGACATTTGCGTTGTCACAATTTTTAATTTTTTGTCAAACTCTTTTGTTTTAGGTGATATTTTTCTTAATTTTCTTCTTATTTTTTTAAAACAATTTGTCAAGTCATCTTGAATTGTTTTCTCCATTCTATTAAACTTATAGTTTAAAGGTGATTTTATTAATAGAACTTGGGACTATTCACCTATCACATAATAGGATACACACATGAACAAACATAATCTTATTCACTTTGCCTTGAACTCATTTAAAAAAGAGCCATGCAAACCACAAAATCACCCTAACACAAATACATGAACTTGTGGTTACATATGAAAAATACCACAACATAGATTTTTGGATACATGTATTAAATAAGATCATTTGATTTTAAAAGTCATGTGTTCTGGGCCACTAAGTTGTGGGATAATGCTTCTTAAAATAGTATTCACAAAGATATTACCACAGAATACAAAGTAGTTCAAAACTAATACTAAGTATCCAACTGGCCATTTATTGGCTCCCTAAATTAGATTCCACTTGAACAAGCTTTCTGATCTTGTTCAAGAGTCCAACTTCCATGGTGGAATATCAATATATCATAGCGATGTAAATGCATTGCAATTGTACAAAGTACCAGATGGAACCTGCCTGACATGCAGTAGGCATATCCAGCAGAAATTCCATGTTCAATGAGTATTTGGATCTTTTCCAGGAGGTCAGCATGGTTTCAGCTAAAGTATGAGGATGAGCACAAAAATCCGGACACAATTCTTTAGTTTTATTGTTAAAAATATTGGTATAGCTGGCAGGTAGCACAGACAAATTATGACAGGACCTATATAACAAGCGAAAGCGCAACAGGATGTAGAGCATTCCCATTAATATCAAGTTCAGTAAAATTGTTCTGATTTGGTTGATATAAATCTGATCAGGGGTGGTTTGTTTAGACCTTAAATTCCAGAAATTAGGAAGTGTGTTTGATGAACTTGGCATCCAATTTCCTTGAACAAGTCAGTCAGTACTGGCCTGTTGTTTATGCTAATTGAGTTATCAGACTGTGGTTGTGATTGTTGAGGTTGGAGAGTTTAATGTCAACAAACTTGTTGCAAGTTTGACATACTTCAGGATAGGGTTGTGCTGGGGTCTTCCATGAGCTTGTTTAGAAGTTCCCTTGAACATATTGAAGTGTTCTGCAGACTTCTACTTTCATGGTACTGGCAGTTTATTTCATATAAAGAAAGCTATACAACTTCTGATCTTCTGAAGATCATTTTAAATCATAATGGATAGCCTATTTCTCTTATCTATAGATATAGATAGGCCTCTATACAATGGAGTAGGTCTTATTCATGGTAATAAGTTAAAGCCATATTCACCAAGTTGCTGAAAACAAATTACCGTGCAGGCCCTAATCAGCGTGTTAACCCTAATAATGGTTTTACCACAAAATATCACTATGATATTTCCACTGCGCATGCATGGATTCCACCTGATGTCATGATGCAATTACCCTTTGTTCATTTTCTCTCCTTTTTCATGCATTTGATAGCAAAAAGCAGTGTTTAGGGTTCAAATCTTTTTAAAACATTGTTCTGACTGGTGAACTGATTTTATAGGACAAAATCTGATTGCACCTATATCATCAACCAAAATGTGACAGAGACCATGCTCCACATAGACCAAAAGCTAAATGCTATATACTTCTAGGTAGGGTAAACATTTTCCCCAAGATTTATATAACGAAAAGGGTGAACATTTAATTTATATTAATTCTGTTAACTAATACTGCATTAAAGACCTAGTAAGGTGCAAAGGGAATAGGGAAACTGTCTCAAAACTTACAAAATAGGCCTATATTTTAAAATCCACAGTCTGAATGCTCTGGTCTGAAAGAAAAAGATTTTTTTCTGGGATTTCACAAATTAGGGTGGGTAGTAGCACAAATATCTGTGGAAGTAGGCTATTCTTGTGTACAGGAAAAATAATCTAACTTTAGAATGATTTGGTGCCATACTTAAAGGCTTACCTGTACCAGGGTCTGCTATTATAAATGTTGTTGACATTACCCATATAACTGGGATGAGAGTCAGATGAGTGAGATAGATAGGTAGACGGATAGATAGATAATATGCAGGTAATCTACTATTCAGATAGTAATGAGGACATGATAACAATTTCGTGATGGCTATTAATAACAATCTCCTGGCTTGTGCAAATGATAAAATAGTTTTTGCAAATACCAGAAAAATGGATCCAGGTAAACCAGACCTTTCAAAACAAGACTTTGTCCCCTGATATCAATGAATTGTTGTGTTATACCTAGACTTTTGAAAAAGGTGAGCTTTTGCTGCTGTCCCATAAATCTTTGATTAATTAAAGGAATAGAAATTTAATTAAACTTGTTTTTCTCAGCTATTTAAGTTTTCTTTTGTGTAGAGATATATTGAACTTGGCTCATTCAGTTTGGTACCTGCAAAATTCATTGTGAAATGACATGCCAAATGAACACTTTCAATAGGCCTGCCCTACCTGTTGAAATCAGTTGGCATTATTAACCCCACACATCCAAGCTGCTTTTTGCCAAAAGTGGAAGGAAGAGAAAAGGGTTTTTTTTCCTGCCCGGTTTTGAACCACCGACCCCTGGATACCAATCACCACACCTGGGATAGCAAGCCATTTTTGTGACCATGGCCAGGCCAACGTTTTTGTGTCTATAAGTAGTTTGGCAGAATTACGCAATCGGATCATGGGGGATTCATGGTCTTGCAGCACAGATATTGGTTGTATTGTTTTGTATGGTGTAGTAGCATAAGGGTTAATACAGACATCTTTTGTATCCACTCTACTGATCAGGGCAATTGTCATGTTCAAACCGTCAGAGAATTCTTGAGGATCGGCGTGCTCGAGAATTGCGATTGTTTAGTCAATCATAGTCAAGCCTGGAATCCTTGCATTTCCCATTGACGTTTACTGGAATTACAACCGGAAGGTTACTGTGACCCATCCAGTGGATGAACCATATTAAATATAATCAATCCAAGGTCATAGGTTAACCCTAACCTGACCGAAACTCACTAAAGATCACAATGAAAACCACTACGCATGCATGCATTCCATGTGATGCGATGCCACAATCAGCCCAAGTCATATATGATCATGGAATCGCTGACTGGGCCAGCGAAACCCCTGTGGCTACAGGTCGGTGATCTTCTGCGTTGCATGCGAGGGGTCTGAGGTTCAAATACTGGGGTACAAGTGACTTCCTTGTTCATGTTCTTCCTTTAGATAGCAACAAAACCATGGCTTGGGTTAGGGTTAATTAAGCTCAGCACTCAAGAATCGCCAAATGTATCATCGCTCCCACGGCGATAGCACTCGAGGACTTTAGAAATCGTGAAATCCCCTAAATTTCTTGAGGATAAATTTTGGGGCAAACTTAGGGATTGGACGGAATCCTCAGTTCGCAAGGTGGATTTCCTCAAGTTTTTGCTCAAGAACCATGTTGCTTAAGCAAAAAGCCCTGTGTGTGGAAGTACCTAATAAAATGAAAGTAAATGTCACTGCATTCAATTTGATAGACACAAATATTTTCTGCCTTATGCACTCTTCACAGCTCATTACATTCGTGCACGTGTTTGGGTCGAAAAATTGTAAAGAAAATCAAGATTGCGAGGCCAAACTTTGTGGCACGTTGCCAGACAAACAATTTTTCTCATGTGTCATTTCTATAACATTGGGAAATAAAAGATGGCATTTTAAAGTAACTGAACTATTTTTATTTATATAATATATTGTATTTTGTCACAGTTGATCAGGTATAACTTTGAACTTAATTTCATAATATGACTTAATTTCATGAAATTACTTTGCAAATCTTTGATTTTTGATCCCCAACGGGTGAAAGGATTTGTTTAGTGACAAATATATGAATGTGTTGCTTGTGAGCATACATGTACATTGTGAAAACTAGCTGTTAGTATGTTACTTTAAATATTATATACAAAGTAAATTAAAGGTATGGTAAGGAGTGTGAAATGATAATTGTGCTTTTTTTTCAGTGAGTAACTTAACTTTCACAATCGAGGGTGCAACCAAGGGGAAATCTGCCATGAGGGGGCCAAAGGGGGGTTGAAATACCGATCCTCAATTGAAGCATGTACAAACAGTAAGGGGGCACCATTTGGAGCGTGGGAGTTTTTGGAAAAATTGCCCATAAGTGAGAAGAAAAAAACCCAACCAATTGCTCCACTTATGAGTAAAAAGACAGTTTCCCCCACCTGTATAAAGGTATTCATTAAAAACATTTCACCACCTTCGAATTCCACCCAAACAGAGGGGACATGGGGCAAGGGTTCCACTTTTTTCTGATCATCAATAACTTGCTTAAAGAGACCAAATACAAAAAAGAATACGCTTTTGGCCAAAACTTGCTGTTGAGGCAGGCAAAATTAGGTGTACAATTTCTTGTTTATGGGGTGGGGTCTCTTTGCTGTTTCCTGGCCAGCGATGATGTGTACACGATTAGGCTATCACCAAATAGCTTTCCCAACTTTCAGAGGGGAACATCCCCACAGACACCCCCTCCCCCCTCCAGTGTATGGATAAACAACTGCCCGTTTTCGCTTCTGTACTGGACCCGTACACTCTATGCTCAAGTAAAAAACTTAATAATCACGGCAACAGAAATAGTGAAAATGGTCCATGAATGGCTTCAATTGGGCCTTCATTTTCACACATTTTCTAACGATAATTTTATCCAAACAGTTACATATCAGCACATCACATCAAAGCTCCCATTGGGCACCCCATTCCTTTTTTAAAGGAATTTTTATTATGTGTTAGAACTTGGAAGACAACTTCTCAAATTAGATTCAAATCATTCATTAGATTCAAAACAGCCATAAGTCCCCTCATTGTATTTGTAACAGTATGTCACTCCATGCAGGGATACACTTGGATCCAAATGGGACCAGGTTCAAACCAAACAGGATAAAAACCTAGAAAACTCTTAGAAACAGATTTGAAGATTAGGAAAAGAAGGCCACTCCCAAGAAATCAAGTGAACATTAATGCAGCCTTTGGGTCTGACAAGAAAAAAAAAATGTAAACTGATGGGGGCACCAACCATGATGGGGGAGGGGGGACAAGGATTGTTTTTTGGTAATTTCCCTTTGGGATTAACCAAATTTTCAAATTGATTGGGGACATGTGCCACTATGATTGTACATCACTGATAGAGATCATGGAAGCCAGATTAGCAATGTTTGTAAACTGAGAACTGGAAATCAAAATTTTGTGAAATTTCATATAGCAAAAAAACCCTGTTGCTTCGGTATTGGGGATCAAATGCAAATAATTCTGCTAACTAAAGTACGTGACTTTTCAGTGAATTGAGCATATCTTTTATTGCTGTTCAATTTCAGACTTCAGTGCAGAAGTAAAATAAATGAATAGTATGTACTTTTTGATAGAGATTTTATGGAGTTTTGCTTCTATGGCCTGCTGTGAAACGGGGTTATATTTGTTTAAAATCTTTTAACTACCTACCTTTTATTATTGTATTCTGTTTATTGACAAAAGATCAAATGTTTAAAAATATAGGTTAGATTGTGAATGACATGAATCATAAAGTTATATAGTGGGTTATGTAAGTAATTTATTTCACAATTATAGGTATTATCCATAATCATATTAAATATCCAAGGTATAGGAAAATTAAATTTTGACCTAAATTGCCAAGATGCTGACCACCAGGGCTCACATTTTGCATAAAACTGGTCAACAGTAGAAGTAGAACTAGTTCTAGTTCCTCGAGGGGGGGGGGGGGTGGTGAACGCACATGGCGTGAAGCAGCCAACGAGGCCTGGTGGATTTTGTAATGTCAGAGAGGGGTTGTCATGGTCCATAAAGCGCTACGAGTCAACAGCACTTACATGTTTCATCTGAATTAGCACTTGTTTGGTGCGAAGGGACCATGACAGGTCCTCTCTGACATTATAAAATTCATCAGTTCTTGCCTTCTCGAAGGCCGCTTCACAGCTTGGCATTTCCCAGGATCTGTGGCGTTAGGAACTGGAACCAGTTCTAATTTGAACATTTTCATCACCATGGCCATTCTTTGTCACCAGTGGTGTAAATTGGGATCAAACATTTGAGAGGTGTTGATCAGTTTCAGCAACACATCCAGGATTGAAAAAATGGTTAAATTTCCAGGCTGAGAGCCTAAAATTGGCTAATATCAAGAAAATAGGCTGATATTTTGATTTATAATAGCAATCAACAAATAAACAAATCTCTTCATTTTATTTTGCAGTGCTATTTGCTCTAGTTTCATTGGTTATCTCAAAACTTTTAAACTTTATAATAAAGTACCGTATTTCGTCAAATAAACGCCCCACAGGGGCGTTACATTTTCCCAAGGGGGGGGGCGTTTATTCAAGGTCAATTTTAGAACGATAATTCCCGTTAAAATCATTAGGTAAACTAAAACACATGCTAAAATGACGAACTATGAACTAGAAACACTGACTTCTGGCTCACTTCCGGGTTTCTGATCCAGATTTTCGCCAATTATTAACGCTATTATCGACCATGTGCGCAACTTGGTAAGCTTACTACACAAGATAGCATGGAAGTATTGGCATTTTTGAAACATCTTGGTTGAAAAAAGTGGTGGGGGCGTTTATTTGAGGGGGGGGGCGACTATTTGACGAAATACGGTATATACTAACTAAAGAAATTGACTTCAATCATACTTTTAAAAAACATTTCTTCAGAATTCACCTGTTTATTTAGGGAGTGTTAATCTGTTATAGTGTTATAGTGCACCCATTAGAAATTTACACACCACACAAAATAGTGCCCACTGCGCATCTTTTGATAAATTAATTTGTATCGTATTTGTTTGCCCACCTATCTGAAGTAATTTGTGTTGTTTCTTTTTTATTTGCATGCATTGTGCAACCCTATTTTATCTAGATGACATGACATATAAATGGTCCAACCAGAGAAAAGCAGTCCCGTTCTTATCAGTTTATACTAGTGTACAGTGGTCTATTGCATTTAGTTAAACTGATCTACTTGTACTTTGACCATAATATTATGTTCCAGTTTTAATAAGGTCCTTACAAATTGGTATAGATTGATTCCAGAACTGAAACAAAAGTACAAAAGGTCTCTTAAACCCCCACAATCACACAGAGGCATGAATTGAACGATATAACTTAATACTTAATTAGTTGAAGAGATTTGGGAAATTGAATAAATAATATGTGAATTGGTACACAAAAAACTTTTTATTTCACAATTATTGATAATTCTCACTGCCATGCTTATCTTGTATTTGATCTACATTTATGACGTGACCCATTGATATACTATTCTTTGATAGTAGCTTATTAATAATACTTCAGTCTGTAATACTGATAAAGTTGATAACATTGGGTTTTAATTTTCCTATAGCAAAACTTGTCAATTCATATTTCCACTGCAGCTTAATTTCATTAGGAAACTTGAGGTTATAGTCCCTGTTTTAGTATCATATATAGCAGACATTTGACCGCAAAGTCTTTATTTAGTGTTTTGTACAATAAAAGATGTTAAAACAATAGTCAAATTAGATGCAGTATATTTTAATAAATATTCAAAATTCTGTTTTTATTTCCCAGATTTATTAACCAGAAAATGCAGATAATTTTGCTACGAAATGTTGATGTGTGCTGGAATGAAAGTGAGAATGGTTTAAAGGGGTGAGAGTATTGGTTACAAAGGCTCAATAAATGCACATGCAGTGTCAGGCAGATCTGTACATCAGGTAAGATGAACACTGAAAGTTTTACAGGTAGATTTGGTCCATTTTCTGACCGACCAGGGTATGTGCTGGGCCGGTCCCCGCATTCCGTGTATCCGCGGGCACTCATGCTTGTCGAAAATTTTGTGAAATTATTTTCAGATAAAGAAACACGATTTGCGAAACACCAATAAAAGGGTTTTTATTTTTTTTCATCATTTTTCATACCACTTGTTCACAAAATGAAAAAAAGGGCCTGTGCTCTTCATTTACATATCACATGTATATAAATCATCGTAGTTTCATTATTGTTCATTTTATGAATCTATGCACAACTCATCTCAGTTTCATTATTCCGTTTGGTGCACATTACACATCACATCAATGTACGACGCATACAACCGTGAGTGCCATGCATTATATCCTATAGCTATACATGTTTCTGTCAGAAAGGGGTATATTAGAAATGTTGTTCGCGTTTTAGCCAAAAAGGGGCATTATTGAAGGGCAAAAAATTCGCAAAATTGTTAAAAATAGGGGTGTTATTATCCTGAACACTTTGCGAAATTAGATGTAAAAGGGGGTGTTTTCAAAGTTTGCCGACCAGCATGAGTGACAGCGGATACACAGAGTGTGGGACCGTGGTGCTGGGACTCTATGTATGATGATCTAAGAAAGCCCAACAATCCCTTTGCTTCGAAGGGCTTCACGGTTTGCGAACAAGGCGAGTTCTACTCCCACCATTGAACCTTGTCAAACCAGAGATCATAGAGATGCCAACCCTCCCTGATAATCAGGGAGACTCCCTGAAATTGATGGATTATTTGTACATTCCTACAAGCAAATTTGATAACATCCCTGATTCAAGAAGGATTTGTACCCATTAGGTGGCATGTAATTCTAAAAACCTCCCTGATTTCTGTGTGAAACCTCCCTGATTGCTGAATGTAAATGTTGGCATCTCGTACATATATTGTTTGTTTGTTTGTTTGTTTGTTTACCCAGGTTGGTCCGTGAAGAACACATGCTAATCCATGGAAAACCATGGACCGTTCCAAGCTCATACAAATGCACAAGCCTGGATAGCCAGTGTAGGCTAATATATGTATGCTGGCCTAGATAGCTTTGATAAACAAAGCAAGAAATGGAAGAAAATAGCTAGGAAAAAGAGAAAAGAGAGAAGGCCACTCCCAAACACAATTGTACAATTTTACTCTTAGCCCTTACTTCGTGAGAAAGGAAACTGGAATTCCAATCTCAGGGCCCGATGCAAAGGCTATGTACCTCTCTAATGTTCTCTAATAAACACTGACTCTAATAAATCTTCGTCCCCACCCCCCATTATTTTTTAAGCAAAATGTTAAAAAAAAATGCTGAAAATCATGTGTAAATAAGCTTACCACGATGCTGCAAGCAACTTCACAAACCCAGAAGTAAAGATAAACCTGAAACCAAAGTTCATACTTTGTCATTTCACATCATATTTAGTCTATGTAAACTCCTGTATATACCTAATAATTTTTTCCGTATATTTTGGTTTAAAATTTGACCCCCCCTTTTCAAAAATGCAACGCCCCTGGACATTTATTAGATAATGTATGGTAGGAGTGTTCTCAGACAATACTGATTGGACTTAGATCTGTATGGCTTGTTTATTCTGGTATGATTTGAGTGAATGAAATAGCTTGAAATGATGACGCTGATGAAAGATTATTACAATCATGTGACTTGTTTATATGAATGATATTGGATTTGTGGTTTCATTGTCACCTTTACTATCTTCATTGTTTGATCAGACAAAATGAGTTGGGTAGATATTGAAACATTAGGGTCACACGTAACATTTGTATTGTCTGCTGAATTCTTAGCCCTGGTCCAGGCCAGCGTTTCTGCCTGTTCAGTTAATTTTTTTTTGTACATTATGCCTAACTTTTTTTTATAAAAATGAATTTTTAGTGCATACGATATACAACAAAACATATATAATACCACAAATATTGTTTTGCAAGAGTAACATGCTAGTTAGAAGCACAGCAAAAACACCATACAAAGTCAAGTAGTCACCAGACTGAGTCCCATCTCTGGAACCTCTGCATCAGAGGTTCTGCGCTGTGCACTCATTGCTAGTATTGGGTGTTTGCAATTTGTAGGACATGCATGGTAATCGATTAATGTTTTTGCTTATATCGAGGGGTCGGTGACACAAAGACGTAACTCCATCTGAAATATGTTGTTCTTTACCCCCAATTGTGTCCTTTTTCTTCTTCATTTCAGAGAGGTATACAACTGCACCACTTGGACACCAAAAGAACACCACCATTGCCAGCATTCAGGTATATACAAAGAGCATTTTAAAACATGTTCAGCATGATGACACTAAAAAGGACAGAAAAATTTTATTTTATTTTATTTTAAAAAGTACAAGCTTGATAGTACAAAATACAACAAAGATTTATACCTCTAAAATATATAAACTATTAATCTAAAAGCTTTTTCTTTTCAAATTGAGATCCGATAAATCGAATGTGTCAAATGATTAATATGAGTGGGTGGTACTTCAAAGAAAAATTTAAAGAATAGCCAGGGAATATTGCTATAGAATCCTAAATTCAAACAAAAGCATCACATACAACATTATTGACATGGATTGTATACAGCTTGAACTTGCACTGCTAGTACTAGTCCTGCCAACTGTGAGTCACTTTACTCGTATCCTGTTTATGATCAATTTACAAGTGAATCCGCTTAAACAACTCATGACTAGCTACTATCTCTAGACATAGATAGTGAAGGAATTGCACAAGAGCGTAATCAAACCTGTTGCTATCATAGGATTTTCTGGGTTGATTTTAATATTGGAAGAGTAACCACTGCCACAAACCACTGACCAAAGACTGATAAAGTTCTCAGTATTGGTCCCGATCAAGTTCAACTTGAAAGAGGCCTAATATTATGCTCTATTTCCCATGATGCATTAGGATTTGAATAACACTATTGAGAGAATAAAGGTATTGTTTTTAGTGCATCTATCAGTTCATATAACACAGGTGACACCATTATTTTATGTTCGCCGAATTATGTAATGGTGTTGCCCGTGTAATTTGAGACGATGCACAACAGCAGCAAAAACAATACCTTTATTCGCATTCCTAAACACTTCAATTCAAATATAAAATATTGATCATAAGTATACCAAATTTATATTAAATTAAAATAAATTACCTAGATCTTCGAATTGATCAGTCCTATTGTTGCTATACGCCTCCGATCAATTCATTCAAATAGTGTGTGTGTAGGTCGTCAACACGCACATGTAGAACCGTGTTATATTGTCTCATATAACACGGGTAAGAACCAATAAGATTGCAGGAACTTTCTCAAGTGTTTAAGAATAGATTTATGTAGCCTAGGCTAAACATTTTAAATGGTTCTTTAATATACTGTTGATGTTTATGAAAATAAAAACATTTCAATTGTCATAATATCAAATCTTACGTCAAATCAATCAAAGTTAATGTAACAGTTGACATTCTCTGTTAAACCTACATGATATTGTTTTCTTTTCTTTCTTTCCATCACAGGTTTATGAGTTAATTATGACTGATGTGCTCCATCACAAACGAAGTAGGGTAGCCAGAATGACTTTCAGGGGGGTCAAGGTGATCTTCGCAGAGTGGGGGAAACATTTGATAAAAATGATTAAGATCCCGGGTGGCCAGTGATAAGTATCCTACAGGGGGCAAGATGTTCCACAAGAAGCTGCCCCTTCACCCTGGCTACACCACTACACCAATGCATGCATGGTCTGTGTGATAGAAACAGGATTGATGTGATCAAGCAAAATGTAGTCCTTCAAGAATGACTCTCCACTTGAGAAGTTTTAAACTCTCGGCCTTCGGCCTCGCTACTCGGCTTTGCACGGCTTCGCCGAGCCCCCCCCCCATAGCCGAGGTCATTCTTGAAGGACTAGCAAAATGAGGCAAATGTCGGGAATATTGATTTAGAGATACATAGCCAATAATAGTATTCAACTTCTTTTGTATTTCATTGTTTTGAGCTCATATGGCCATATCTCTGAAACTGTAAATCTAGTTATGATGCAATATCACCAAGTAATGCTCTGAAAATGGCTTAATATGTAATAAAATTGAAAACTGAATTTCGATTTTGATCAACATCGCTAGCTTGATCACATCACAAATGCCAAACATAGGAATGCAATTTAGGAATCAGGTTACATTTTGAATGAGGGTTTTTGGAACATAAACTATATCCATTGATGTCCTACAACAAAAATTTTGATTCTTATGTTGTGTTAATCATAACTGATCCGTGTTAATGTATTCTAAAGAGAATAAGAAACCGAATCCCACAGTCCAACGATGATTGCCCATAGCTGTATCACTTTGTAATAATATGCGAGAGATCAATTCGCACCATGAAAAGAATGTAACATTGTTTATTTTCTTTACTGTATGACAGAGTATGGAAGTGTAAGGTTAACTATGGATTAGGGACCGTTCACAAACATTTGTTAGGGGGGCCTGATGCACAAAATTTTCATCATGAAAATTTTTCAGTCCCCCCCCCCTTTACAGATCTCAAAAATTTCAGGGGCCCCCACTTTTTGACATGAAAATTATGGGTCAATTATGGTCATTTTTTTCAGGGCCCACCCCCAGAGCGATTGCCGAATAGGGTGCAACTCTACTAGTCTTATTACAAGACTGCCCTACCCTAAACCCTAACCCTAAACTCCGTAAACGAGGACTGGACTCAAGTCTAGCAAGTTGCACCCTATTCGGTAATTGTACCCCACCCCTTTAGGAGGGTCAAAATTTTTAAGGGCCCCCTTTTTGCATCAGGCCCCCCTAACAAGTGTTTGTGAACCGTAGTGAACGGTCCCTTTACACATCAAGGTGTATGTCAGCTTTTTGGCACTCTCAACATTTTGTAAATGCACTGTCATGTCAGTGATTCACTGAATCAGAAAATCTAAAATATCACTGAAAAATAGGGACGATGTACTGACATTTGCCCACCCCCGGACTGACCATGCTGGCTACGCGCCTGCTCTACAACTTGTTCCGTTTCCCCTCCGTACTGAGGTGTACTCAAGTGATAAGGCTGAACATAGCCTATTAAATAAGGGTAAAAAGGGGTAAAAAGGTCACAGTGTAGTCAATGAGCTTCAATGTTTGAGGAGTTTGTTATGTTTGTAAGGACACTTGCTACATGTAATTAATGGAGATTTTATCAACACTTCCATTTTTCTTCTTTTTGCCAATATTTTTTTCATATGAAAAAGTATTTGATAATGATAATTCTATTGACCTATCCTTTCCTATTTAACATTAGCTTTGGACCCGACTTACCCGAGTGAAAAACAAAGAAAATAATTAAATATATAATGCTAAATACGGCACCTCAAAATTAAAAAAAAAAATTTAAAAATGGTTCCTAGATATTTTTATCTAGTTTTTAAAAATTAATAAAAAAACCCATTTTGGGCCCAAGAATTTTTTTGTTACGTTGACAGAAAAAAATTGTTTTAATTTAGCAGTTATGAGGCCCAAAAGTTTCCATAGTTCCAGGGTTAAGACCACCCTTAATCTAAACCGTTTAAAATTTGCAAAATGGGAACCGAAAGATTTTTTGGCAGGCCGGGGGGGCAAGCAATTTTTACCCCTGCGGTGGAGGCTATATTGCACAGCCCCTTATGTAGATTTTAAAGTGGTTGTTTAACATTTTATACATAGCTGTTTACTAGAATTATATTAAGCTTCTCTCATATTCTGAATTACCTAGCAATGTTACGTCATAACATTTGTTTGTTTTCATAGCGCGTCCATTTTGGCTGAAACAGTAAATTCATTTTTTATTTCCTTTTTTTAATATTTTTTTTACTGTAAAATCATGCAATTCTGAGCATGTTTTAAAAAAAATCAAGTTGATTTGATGCCAATTTTCATAAAATTATTTTTTTAAATCTTTTAGAAAAAAGAGCATTCTGCATTCGTTATTGAAGCTGTCATGGGCTTTGAGCATAACATTTTTTAGCCTAAGCAAAATACACAACTTATGTAAAATTTTACCTCTCTTTTCATTCAACGAAAAGGTTATAATGTAAAATTTGAATGTGCAAGTACCATCCATACTCGTAAATCAGCCCTCAAAACTGACCCTAAATAGTGTAACTGATTTTTAGGTAGTTTGTTACCTAAAATGGCATTACTGTAAGCAGTTAATTAATTCTCCATAGAAGTGATGATGTAACCAGGGATGTAACAGGATTAACTACGATAGCAATAGGTGAAAACAATTTTTGAATAATTATATCGCCCTGCACTACAAGCAGGTTACATTCATCACCTGTGTATGTCTGCAATCATAGCTTGAATACAATACCACTCTTTTCAAAGATACTAATCTTACAGGTGTGAGTGATCAGCATGTTATGAATATTCTAAAGAATTACGATCCAGGTCTTTATCCCTGTTCTTTTTGACATCTATGGTTCAATGCAGAGGTACAGTGTGAACGTATTAATGCAGTGTTACATTATCATTTTTACGGCGAATACCATACCTGTAAGTAAATATCATAATATTGCATGTGGAATTATAGCCACAAATGGACCCCTAATTGCCAAAAACTTAAAAATCATATTAATATTCTTGTCGTCTTTCATTGTTTTTATTTATAGATGAGTTGACTTCTGACGTCAATGCCTGTCAGTTTTATGCATGCATCATCACAATTTCCATTGTTTTTGCCTGGCAATATCTTGCAGCATAACATAATTTTGTTCAGGGCTCTCATGTTTTTAAAACTCCCGCCAGATCACAATTAGGCTATTGAACAGTGTAGTGGTTGCATGGGGTTCACTCAAGCATATCGATATACCAGTCCCTTGCCTATGTTGATAAACATTGAGGTCAACTCATCTATAGCATGGATGTTTACATGTAGCACTTTATATATTCAAGTCAAATCATTGCTATCAGCTAGCCATTGTTTACAGCTGATTAACTTCAAAGTATACCAGGATGAAATATGTTCAAATGATGTTATCCATGTTGTGTCTGTATATTCATGAAAATTAAAGAACTCATTAAACATATTTTGTAAGATTTTAAGAATTGGCTCCACTACATTAATACTATGACCAACAAATGAATTTTAAAGTAATAATGTTGGAAGGATATTGATGCATGATGATACAGTAAAACCTCATTATAACGAAATCTGATACAAGATAAACCCTGTTATAAAGAAGTATTTTTCCAGAACCAAGATACAAAATTCTTTTGTTATTTATTGTTTTTACAACCCTGATATAATGAAATTTGGTTATAAAGAACTAATTTCTCTGTTTCCACTGTAATTTCATGTTATGCACATATTAAAACAAAACTAATTGAATATCATAAATATGCAGATTATTTTGCAGAATACCAGCTATGTTACTGTGGGGCTGTATCATTTATATCAATCAAGTAATGTCAGTGGCGTAGCGTCATAGGGGCATGTGGGTCTGAAATCGATCTGAAATTTTTAAAAATCCCACCCCCATCGCCCCCCATCATGGTCGGTGCCCCCCCAATGTGATGACCCACGCTACGCCACTGAGTAATGTGTTATTCTTGTTGAGAGCACAGATCCTGTGCTTTCCAGGATCTGTGTTGAGAGTAACAATTTTTAAGCCAAGGACTGATTTATCAGATCTGTGATTGTGCCTTTAAGTTTCTTGGAGACAAAAAGGGAAAAGGGTTTTGTCATATCCGTAGAAATATATGCATAGTAGAAAGGAGGAGGAAGTGAAATGAATCATTTCTGTAAATGTTCTATCGTATTTATTCAATTATCTTAATACGTTGAATTGGAAGAAGGAAGAACACAGCAATGACGGAAGTATCTTTCAGAACTGAAATAGGTTTCTTTCTTTCTGATTATAAAGTTGTTAAAAAGTTGATGAAATAAATGGAGTATGTCTAAACTGCAGTTGTTGACAGAGTTTTATTTGTCTATACAGGGTGTCCCAGAATGATAATTACAGAATCCCAGTACATGGAAAACGTTTTAAATGTGTGTCTTTTGGGGTGGGGAAATGGAGGGTTTGGCGACTTTGGTCCAAACATTTTAAGAACATTAAATGTTGGGTTACATCAAAGCACAGATCCTGGAAGGCAGGATATGCCAGTGATCAAAGTCGTGAAAATTCTTGATATGTTTTGTATGCAAAAACATCACAGCAACATTTTTCAAATTTTGTAAAATATTATTGTATGTTTTTGCAAACATTTGAAAATTATTTCGTCAACACTTAAAATAACATTGGGTTAGAATGTTTTGCAGCAACTTTTCCTAATTATGTTTTTAAAATGTTAATATTAAAACATTACAAAGGGCCTACCGTACCTGTTATATGACTCAAAATCTGGCAACCTTTTCTATTACTGGCGCGAGTGTAGTCCCACCTTCGAGTAAAGTCCCACTCCCAAAATGTTCGAAAAATTTCAGAAATTAAAAAAAAAGTTTTTAATAAAGTTAATTTCGGCTTTGGAGTGACCCTGGACCTAGAGCTAAATGCTAGGATCATTCATGGTTGATTTTAAAAAAATTGAAAAAAAAAGAATTGTAGGCCTGTGTTTTAAATAAATTTGTACTCATGTCATTTCAAAATGCATTGAATTTTCATGCATTTTGAAATCATTAATAGAGTATGACATGAGTACAAATTTATTCAAAACACATATGCCTACAATTTTTTTTTAAAATCAACCATGAATGATCCTAGCATTTAGCTCTAGGTCCAGGGACACTCAAAGCCGTAATTTTTAAATTTTTTTTATGAAATTGAATGTACCCCAATTTTGAAAAATGTTCAGCCAAAAATGGGGTGGGACTATACTTGAGTCAGTACGGTAATAGTATATAGTTTGCGAATGTTTACAATTGTCAGAGTTTGGGTTTGAACTGGAACATGATGCTAACATAGGCGGATAGGCCTACCCGTACCACCTTTACATCTGAGTAAGCCCCCCACCCCGGGATGTGTTATGTAGGCCTTGATATATCAAAAAGGGAGTGCAAAGCAGTCTAGATGTCAACATGGGGCTGGATCTGTTGTTTATGTTTTGTTTCCGGTGAACATGTACCCCATCCAGAGACCTGCAAGATAATTGAAAGTGGAACCATTAATCATGTTAATTATCTAATACCAGCAGGAAATTCCCTATGTCAAATACACTATTAGACTCCAGCCCAGGCTTCAGCATATCGTTTATATACAGTCCTGCTTCATCGAATAATGGGAGACTGTGAAAAAGTCCAATTATGAAACTTTCAAGGGGCTGGTATAGTGGATCCGTCAAATTGACAGCTGCCGAAACTGTCACAATTTACTGCAGTTACAACTGATAACGATTGTGCAGATTGATGGCGGGAGATTCTCATTCCCGCCGTTTTTATATCAGCAAAACACAGGCGTAACATTTTTCTCTCACGGGATAACCTAGCTAACGACTTAAACAATGGGCATTTAAATATTTAAAAGTTAAAAAACACCATCTTCATTCAATATTTTCTTGATGTTGACTTTTAGGTCCGATTTCTCGAAGCTTGGCTAGTGGTCAAGCTTCCTAAGCCAGCAGGCCAGACCTACCAATGTGTATCTATTTTTATTAATATCTTTCTAGCTGATGTACGATGTGAAATTGTAAGCATTGGTATAGGACTTTAAGCCTGATGGCTTCGGAAGCCTGACTACTAGCTATGCTTCGAGAAACCGGCCCATAGAGTCTACAGAGTCTTCACTCGCATCAAGCGGGGCATCAAGTTGAATTTTTACATTATCAGAGATTTTGCACAAACAAACACTTTCCCAGCAAACACAAAAATGTTCAAACGTTTTTTTTTCATAAATGGCGGGTATAAAGGTCATGAAAACGTTTTTTAAACGTTTTCACATTAAAAAAGCGTTTATTGTGATATATTTTGGGCAAACAATTTTGCAAAATATTTTGTTCCGTTTAAATGTTTATGTAAAACGTTTTTATAAAACTTGACATAAAACGTTTTCTGCAAAACATTTTGTGTTTACTGGGTCATATGTCCGGGTTCATGGGGTGCGTACGGTACGCTATAAAATCCAGGTTAAATTTAGACATTAGTGAATATTAAAACATAATAGGCCTAATAAAAAAAATTACGCGTAAATGATGGGCTGATATTTGTATGTTTTAATAGGCCTACCGCACAGTGGGCCTACCGACTGCTTCTCAATTCATAGCAGCGGCGTAGTAAAAGATGACACACAGAACAGGTGTCGCGATGATTACGTATCATTACATAATCAAGTTTAATTTAATAATCTCATTCGCCTTGAGTTTCATCTGGAATGTTTTCTTTCGCCACAGATTCTGTCGACAAATGCGGTAAAAGGGAATGTGGTTTATATAGGATCAGCAAGGCTAAGTGGTTTTACAGCGCCCCAGGCACAGAAGTCAGCGAAGATAGATACAAGAAATCTGGGATTTGAATTATACCGTTGAGAACTCCCATGGATTCCTGGAGCTCAATTTTCTATATAAATCATGAACTCGCATTTTTCAAAGAATCTTACTATAAAGCATGTTTTTACTGTCGAGTGTCGATAGCCCGACTATTGTAGCCGTGTGTTTTACTTTTTTCACCACTTTAAAAAACTTTCCACCACTATATTTCACTAAAATAAATAATTATGCCATACTTCTCTATGTGGGCGAACGAGCACGTGCATAATTATAAAATATCATGCCTTTTTGTCAACTTTCCAAGAAATATGCTCGCCTAGAATTGCCCCTCTCCAAATATAAATCGCCATATAAAACATTGATGGGTGGGTGGTGAATTAACGCATGATTATACTTCAGGCAAATTTTACTGAATGGCGCAAACGCAGGGCAAACTTCCTGTTCTTTCAGATTCTCTGAAAAGCACCACAACAAGTGAAATTTGAATGAGTTTTATAAGGAAAGCAAAATTACTTGCACAAATACAAAGGACTTAAGTGACTAATTTGATACTTTTACCAGTATTTTCCATTAATTTTCAGAAAAGAAACTCTGAATAAAAGGATACGGATAGTAATATATTTCACATCATTAACTTATTTTCTTAGGGGGTAACGTAGCGTACATGACCTGAACTTCAAATAAAAAATTATAACTAAGGCACTGGGGTTAAAGCTGGTCAATCACATCGAAAAATAAATTACTGCATGGTAGCTATATCGTAAAGAAAAATAAAGCGAGCTACATTTACAGATTATTCTGTTTTGCCATCATGAAAACAATGTAGGCCCCTACACCCCAAATCCCAAGTTCGATAAATTTGAGTATAGATAGGCCCAGCCCCTTTCAATCTAGTGTAGCCCTGCAATATAATAAATAGGGCCCTATCCGTTTTCTGAAAAGTGATTTTTGAATGGCATTTTCACTATAAAAATATGAAGATCGTCACGAGGCTGAAATCCCCATTTTAGAAACTTAAAATAAAGGAATATTTGAGATAGGCCTATTACGTTTTTGTAGTTAATTGATCAATGCGTCAATTTATGTTTTGATTTGAGAGGAGCGGGCCTAACATACGCCTACGACATTAATGACGTCAGTTTGCAGTTCAGAACGTCACTCCGTGTGTGTGTGTGTATTGTGCGAGTATCAAGGAGTCTGATCAAGCATACTAACAACAAGGCCTAAATAATGGATCGCTGCAGAAGTAAATTTTATTCAATACTAGTAGGCCTATTGAAGATACCATCCTTGAATAGGTCACGAGTAATAATACGTCATCATGGTCATAGGCCCTATGTTACTATGTAGAACTGATTCATACGTCATATAAATAATTTATATGAGTTTATATGCATGTATAGGCCTATAGCGATATAGTTTATACCAAAAAAAAACCTTTTCCCAAAATCGCCCCACGTGAGTAAAGAAAAACTCTCCCCACTAATTAAAACTCATTTCTGTATCAAACAGTTAAATATGAATTTTAAAAAGGGGTTTATATCAAAGTTCAAAAGTAGAGGCCCTTGTATGCGAGGAAATGTGGCGAGTTACCGTGAAAAGGGCAAAACCCGAGTTAGTGCACTGCAAAAACTCTGGTGTTATTCGATTGGAGTCAATAGGACTACTGCACCCAAGGGTGTTATTTAACACTTTTGGGTGTCATTTTTGACACTTGGAAGGTATAAGAATAACACCAAAAAGTGTTAAAAACACACCCCTGGGTGCGGTCCTTTGCTCCAACCGGTGTTACTTTTAACATCCGAGGTTTTGCAGTGTGGACTCGGGTATGGACTAGGGTGAAAGGCGAGTTAGTGGAAGGCGAGTTAGTTGACAACAGTGGAGTTAATGTACAAGGGGCAACATGAGGGTTGTGGACAAAGAGGAGAACTTTGGTGAAAAGGTGGCAAGGCCAAGTTGGCCATGTGAAAAGCAAGTTGAACAACCTGTTCTATTAGGCCCTATACTGATAAACCTATACATAGGCCTAAAGTCTAAAGGAAAGGAATGTGTGCTTACAAATAAAGTATACAAATAGGCCTATCTACTAATATGAGAAATGCATGTGTAACCAATAATGTTGACAAATGTTGTACCAGGGATTGTACAATATTATTTTTACAAAAATGTTTGCCAAAATATATTTGCAAAATATAACATTTTGACAACAAAATGTTTTTAAAATATGTTATATTGTCATGATTGTAGTCATGTAGTGTTTTTCATATAAAACGTTGTTTCAAAAATGTTTTGGCCCCGAACAGATTTTCGCGATGAATTTTTTTTGTTTTTTGCATCAGTCCCCCACCCACCCCCCCAACAAGTGTATGAACGGTCGCGGTCCCTAACTCGTAAATAATTTGCTCTTGTCCAATAACTCTTGTAAACTCGCTCATCATGCCCATACACGACTCGCCTAGTTTTATCCATCCCCCGGTTTTGCCTGTCAATCAACACTTCAAAAGCGTCCCTATTTGTAGTTCCATGATGTATTTAATACTTTTTTTTAAACCCGAGATGTGAACCAAGTAGCCAACTCAGCAAGAACCACCGTCAAATATTAATACTGGCAGTGATAGGGTTGCCATGTGTGTGCCCATTGAACTATTCCCGCTCCTGGATTTTGTTAGTAAACAACTCGTGGGGCCCTACCTGGGTACGTGCCTTCAACTTTAAGCTTTCTTTCTTAATAAATTACAAAATAACCTATGCTTTTAAAAGCCCTACATTAAAAGTCTTCAGGTTCCACCTGTTTGGCGTATTTTAGAGCAAGGAAAGACCGACATTCTGTTGTAGAATCGTATCCCCGAAAATATCAACTATGAAGTCAAATATGATTATGAACGATCAAACAACTTCATATTTTATATGGACACCTCCGTGAAAAAAACACCCATGTTTGTGAAGATTATGATTAAACGTATTTCTTGTAAGAACTATTTTAAGAACTTCGGTTTTGCTCACTTCCGTAGGTAAGGGGACTTATGAATCATGCTATCAACGTTCATAATCTTGCCCTTTTAGGGAAAGGAAAACGTTTAGGCAGCTAAAATTTGTTGGCTGCATGATTTCGGGAAAAGTAATGCTGTTTCCTGATGTACTGGACAAAAACTTGAACAATTTGAATTTATGTATCCTATCACAACTTGCATATGAATTACCAGGGAAGCAAAAATCATACAAACCATGAATATTTTACCAAATCATAAAATATATGGTTGCAGCCATGAATTCTTCTACTCGAAACAGTGATTTCAATATTTCAACACGTGGAAATGACACAGAGCTAGAGCCCTGGGCGGAAAGGCCTGCTTCCCTTGATCAGATCAACTCAGGGCAGGTCTCTCTGGTTGGATCATGATTGCCAGGCTCGAAAAGAAAAACAACCTGCAAATACCTCAAAACTCGGGTCCTTTCGATTTGTAGATGGCAAATGCCAACGAATTATGAAATTTATGGTTTGATTCATTCTGTTTAATTTTTTCAATTGATGCCCGGCAGTGCCTAGACTGGCCCCCAGTCTCGGTTCGGTTCCATCTCTGGATAATGTAACAATAAATATTAAATAATTACATAATACCCTATGAAAAATAATGCGAAAGTCCTCTACCCCCCCCTTATTTTCTTCAATGCCAAAAACCCATTCCTCTTCATCCACAAATCGACGCCACTAATTACACCCACCACAGTCAACCATGCAGCAATATAGAAATATACTCGTATTATAAGTGAACGCGAAAGTCCATTGAGCGCTGATTCCTATTTTTAATGCTATGTAATCTACATTACCAGTCGTTCTCCATGGACCCGAGGGAGGGTCTAGGCAGTGCCCCATATTCACAAAACAAAATCCCTGGCAAAATCACATTCTGCAGTGTTTCCCAGCATTTTAATATTTCACTACTACATGTAGAAAATATCCCGCTTGTGCCCACCCCAATTCGTGCATGCGCAGTCAGTTGAGTTATGTGCAATGTTATGACTGCACATTAATGTTGCAAAGATAGTGCATGTAGTGATGTACATGAAAAGTGCAGAATACAACTAAATCATGAGGGTCATGTTGTATCATGAATACTAGGTTGTATACGCAGGGAGGTGATAGAAAAGTACAGATCTCTTTTATAGCGCAGGGTCTCCGATTTGACAATGTACTTTTAACATGTTGGTATACACTGGGAAAGCACTGTCTCTTTGATTGGACTTATAAGACAAATTATGTACTTTGGTATTTCTATGGAGCAAAGAGCATCAGATTCTGTCTGTAAACTTTAAGTTATTAAATTAAATAATCAACCATACAATAAATTATGAGCACAAGCAAATCTTTATGTTCGGTTCTGGTGTTTTAGTCCACACAAAACAATTTTATTACTTTTTTTACCAACTTTTTCTTTCACTTTTCTTTCAATTTAAATATTGACACACAACTTGCATACACAATTTATACGAAACGATGGTAGATTCTAGAACTATTCTTAACACCATCAACAGTATCAAAACAATACATTTTGTTTTTAAAGCCATAAAAATACTGTAGGCATTTAAATTGTGCCACTAGTTGAGCTACATAAGGTTGCACTTATTTCTTTATCAATAATTTCAAAATAAAAATAACAACAATAAACAATGATAATAAATTTAGAAAAAATGGTTCAACCTGTTTTAAACCAGGAGGCAGTGAAAAGAAGTGGTCTGAAGGTGTTGACATCCACTTAAAATTATATGCTCAAGGCACCAGATAAGTTTCAAAGAATAAGGCCATTTCAGTTTAGCACTTCAGGTGCTTTTGATGCAAAAGATGTTGGAAATCTTAATATGAAGGTGAAAAAAAAATCCTTGCAGAAAATAAAGGGCCCTGGGGCCAGTTCCATTGATGCTTGCATTTCTCAAAAAAATCAGCACAATAAGAACTTTGATGCTTTTGGGTTATTGAAGGCCGGCTCTTTTTAGATTAACACCTATTATGTCAGGGAATTCAGCACAAGTTTTGTATTTAGTTGCTTTGAATTGGATCTTGTTGACAGAACATTACTCAAGAAGCTGTGGTTCTACGATTCAAATAACAGGTATTTTGAGACTGCCCCTAAGCTTTAAGCTTTTAGAATAACCCTGTTGCTGTTTACACAGTACCCAAAGGAAACTAAGGGCAGCAAACTGAACTATGGGAGTTTTGAGGTTGAGTAGTGCAGTATGATTGTGCACATCAGAAGAAGACATTTATTTATCAAGGGTGCACATTTAGAACATGCACATTTTTAAAAATCTGCACACTGAACCTTAGTTTAAGAACTTTTCAACCTACGTTCCAAGAACAGGTAGTTAGTTAATATCAAGTATAGCCTTACTGATGTAGGCAAAATGGTCATAAATATTTAAATTAGAAACCAAAATGAGCTGTTGAACAGGTAGTATTTGCACATAAAAAATTAAATATAGTAAGAGCAATTTTGGCACCACAAACAAAAATTTAAATTAAGTCATGATTGTTCCATCATAAAACACAACATGGTCTATGCTTTCATCAATAAACATGGGGAGTCTGTTCCCCTACACAAATATATAAGTTAACTTTCATTTTATGCTACAATACTGTTCAGGTGAACATTAACACTTTTGGACCTGAATTCAATATTAATATTATTACTGTTTGGAAGACTTTTAAACTGGAAGACTTGCAACTCTTGAAAAAACATTTCAATTGTAAAAATGTCTTGCATATTATGAAAAAAATTGTGCATAAAAAGATGACCTGATTTAACTTGCATCATACATACATGTATGTGCGGAGATATGCAATTGAATGATTGGAGATTGCCCGAAAAGCTCTATTTTGTTTTATATAATATAATAACAATAATATTAAATATAAATACAAGAAAACATGTGGAATGTGTCCGCATTCATCTGCAACCCTCAGCAAGTGGGAGTACAATGAAAATATAAATAATAAACTGACTTCCACTGGCTTAACAATAAGTACTTGGGTTGAATGGGCATTTTCCAAAATCAGTAAAATACCCTACAAATAGGTGTAGCTAAAATTTGATAAAAACTGATCATAATTTAATAACAAGTTTCTTTTTGTACAATCTCATTATGTAACATCAAACCTGATAAATATGGGCAATATAAATTCACCATACAGGCATATACTATTTTTTGTCAAATAAATAATAATGGATAACTTAGATACAATTATAAGTTGGGTTTGATGAACACTAGTAGAAATTTTAAGAAGTAAACATCTTGCTAGCAGAGTTGATAGTTTTCTATGCTCAGCATATGAATATAAACACTGTTTTTACACACAAAAACAGTACAAACAAAAACAACTACTTCTAAATATGATAAGACAAATAAAACTTATGACACTAAATAAACAACCTCCATGCCTGGAGACATGAATATTTAGGCACACATATTAATATCTTGACCTAAAACACAAAACACAAATGCCATTATTGTTGTCTCTATTTAAAATGGTCATAAAATAACAACTTAAATACATACATACATTAAATACATGTATTAAACAGCCTCGACAGACTTCTATTTTTGTTTTTATAAATAATGGGAACTCCAAACAGAGTAAAATATCAACAAGTCAAAAGTTTCATAAAATAATTTCAAATATTATCAATAAAATACATTTCAAAAGTTTATATATATAATATAAAGATTACATAATAAAATCATAGCTCATGCTCAAAATTGAGTTGGGAAAATTCCTGCTATTTGAAAACTAGCAAGGAATTAATGAATGAGGACCTTTTTTTACAAGGTTTGGTCACCCTTCTAACTTCAACGAGTCTCCACATATCATAAGGCACTACCAAGAGAACCATCATTAATTTGCAAACACAATTTAATATTATGCATAGTTTAACATAGTAATTGATTCATGTATTAACTTCTGATTTGGTTGATTTTAGATTCCAATTTATCATAACCAAGACTGGCTTTATTTTGACAAATTTGTGATTGGAAAATGGGGGTTCTCAGTGAGTGCTAATACCATTAATATGGTGCTCAAGAGTTCCGAGTTGACATTGTTAAATTAGATATAGTTTTAATATCGTTGCTCTTCCATTGATATCCCCCTGAATATAGGAAGTCGTCCTCCAACAGGAGATGTGGCTTGCTGTGGTAGCTGCTGTGGTTTAACTGGAGATTGCATAGGCATTGTCAGTGGTCGTTGTTGGATTGGAGACATGCTGGGAAGCGAAATAGCAGGCAGAGGGATGCAGGACCCAGAGAGTCCGCCAGGGACTCTGGGTCTGACAGAGAAGTCTGGAGGAGAAGGAGGGCCGGTACCCATGTGGTCCGTTAACATTTGGTGTTAAGTCATCAGGAGAGAAAAACACATTGTCTTGTCCATTCAATAAATCAAGATCATTCAGCTGCAGGTTATTGAAGCCGCTTGGACCCAATAATGGACTTGGAAGTCCTTGGAAGGAAGGCGACAATGGTCCAGGGGATAATAAAGGAAAGTCCTGTCCAATGAAGGCATTGTTGATTCCACTAAGTGCACTAGCTGCGGCTAAAGTTGCCAAGAATTCTTGCGCTTCTTCGCTGAAGAAATTTGGTGGTGGTGAGAGTGGGTTGGGACTGTCACATAAGCTTAGTGGTGGGGTCAAATCTCCACCTGTTGATAGGCCACCGGGGGCGCTAGGAAAGCGCCCAAGACGGTCGCGTTTGTTCATGTTCATGTTGTTGTTTATTGCTGGTGGTGGACCCAAGGCTGCCAATTTCCTTTCTTCTGGATTGTGGATGAAATGGCATCGTGGGCCGTATGGGCAAAATCCCACAGTATGAAATGTCCTACAGAGTTCTGTCTTGTACTTGGGGTGACGTGACAGACTCCTCAGTTCATGGATACCATGGGCAAATTGACACTTGTCCCCATATTTACAACCGCCACTCTCCTCAAATGGGCGACATAGTTCTGTTTTATAACGGCTAGAGTTCTGATTGCGCTGGTTGTTACGGTCACTATCACTCAAAGCTCTTTCCCGTATCTTTCCATCCTTGTGAATAACGGTTTCGGCATGGAAAAGCGGATATACTTGTGGTAGTAGAACCGCTGACACTGTTGGACCGATTCAAAGCGTGAACACCGTTGTTACCCGATAAAGCATTGACAGAGTTGCTACTTGTAGAATGCCGACGGCTGATGCCATTTATTGGTGTTCCCACTGCCCTCTTATCTCCCCTAAGTTGAGTTGATCTAGTGATGGCGGCATTCTGAAAGTAACAAAATAATAAGAATAATAAATAACAACGAAAAACATTGACTTCACATTTTTAATTTTTATGAGTACATGAGTATCAGTTAGGCCCAGTCTAGACATTAAATAGTTTACCTACACAGTGGTAAATTTATAAATATTGGTGAAAACTTTTTATTTATAAAGAACTGTGTTTTACATAGTGTGCCACACCACAGTCAATTACCTATGTATCATGTCAGTACATCTAAACGATATCAATTTATATTCTTAAATTATTCAAGTTCAAGTCAGAACAGTATCAATACTACAATGCAATTTTCCATTTGGCCTAACATAAAAAGTATCTAAACTGAATAAAAGGCATTTCCACAAAGCCAGATGAATTGGACAGTTTCATCGCATAGACATGGACATGATCCGATGGACATATTAAATTATGATGTACAGATCTTGGGAACAGATCATGCTGATGTTTTGCCCAGTAGCATGGTAGCTAGACGTATAATATAAAAATATGCTAGATATGGGTCCAAGTTAACTCATGAACTTCAAAGTTAACAAAATCTTTACATAAATCATCATCATCATGATCATGAATTGAGATGATCATGAATTAACATGCAGGTAGAAACTGAAGTTTCACTCGCAGGAAATTGCCCCAACGTTTCTACCCCACAATCATGACCATACATTATTACATACCATGCAAATATTACATTTTACATTACATGTTGAAAAAAGATTAAAAATGCATTCAAAATGGGTAAACAAAATTCTAAGTTCTAGACCAGATATGATAATTGACATGATTAACAATTTAAAACATGTGCAACGCAAGCAACTTGTTGATCTGAATCTGGGATCTGAATAATTATTTTAAAACATTGAGCTCTCAGTGCAATGCTGTGCGGTTCAAATTCGTGGTGCAGAGTGTGCATGTATTGGAATGCATACACGCAATGCACGAGGCGATCAGTTGGCAGTTCACTTGGCACCCACTTGTGTGATGGAATGCATGATGATTATAAAAAGAAAAGTAACGGTCCCCTTCTCATGATAATTCTAAATTAACGAAATATAAACTTACTTTGTACATGAAGTTGATGTCGCCAACATCATAGAATGCTGATACTAATGCGGTGGACATGTTGACTGGTTGGCCCAGGAAAATTTGTGCTGTGGTCCAGTCTGCACCCTGTCTGTTTTTGATTCCTCAACCACCGTGTGTGTGCTTGTGAGTAATTTAATGACACAGCGTAGGCGGGGCTTCCTTTCACAGTATTTGTCAATTATCAAGTGACCCGACTTCCACTATAATCCGGATTCTTGAGAAGGTTTCACGGATACAAAATCACAGCAAGATTTTTTGAAGAGAAATTAAAATCGCAGCTTACTTCCAAGTGATCGCTGAACAAGTGGCTGTACTCTCCCGTGTTTACTATACTCCACGAGCCGGTGGTTGAGTTTGCAACATTTTACATTTCATTGATCCAAATAAGGAATGAGTGTGTGCATCGTGGCCGTACATTTTATGTAGCAAAGTGACTGAACCAGTAGCGCGCTATGAGGCGTACATTGTACATGTTGCAAAACTTTTACACCAATCAGAGCTCAATAAATACACGCTGTAAGCCAGAAATGAACACTGACGTAATTGTGCAGTGACCTCGTGAATCAAGCTTGTGAAAATGTAAACAAAATAAGGCCAGCGTAGAAATTGATGCTCACAATTTTTCAAAGTGGCAATAGTAAACAAAGTTTATATTATCATGATTATGATTAATTACAGGAAGCCCAAGAGTGAGTGTGCTGTCCGGGATTTCACAAGTATTTTAAAATATCCAGATTATTTGCAGTCTATTATACTAGTATTGCTTGAAGAACTACATGTATTCTGAACCCGGATTTTGAAACTTTCCCCTGATCAGTGTTCAGAAAATATATTATTTGCTTTCTTTGCTGAGCTTTTTTGGTCTAAAAATGGGAAAGTTGCAATGGTTTTTTCCTAATATGGTTTAAAATGTCCTATTGCACTGATATAGCCTAGGCTTACGCGGCTTTCGGAAGCCGCGTGTATATTAATGAAGACTTGTGGACATTTTCCTCAGTAGGCCTAAAGAAATTCGCTTCAACTTTGTCAAATCTGCTACTAGTTTTTTCTTCAGTTTTTTTCTTCAAAAATACTGACAATTTTAAATGACTATCACTGAATAACCTATGAAGTTTAAATGTAGGACTGTGTCATTTGTGATTTGTCATCTTGTGCGCTAGACCGTACCATCACATTTATATCCATTTATGAGCTATCATGGGGAGAAAGTTGCCATCCCGGGTTGCCATATGCCTACTCGAACCATGACATACCGCAGCAATGCCCCCCCCCCTCTCTTCGCAGTGTTAATGCTATAGGCCTATCATGCATGATTTTAAAAATGTATATAGGTTATGAATGACCATCACTTATGACCAAACCCTAACCCTAAACTCCGTAAACGAGGACTGGACTCAAGTCTAGCAAGTTGCACCCTATTCGGTAATCGTACAATCGTACATTTAAATAATTAAACAACAACTTAGTTAATGACGTCTATAGGCCTATCATAGGTATTGGAGGAGACATAGGCCTAGGCCTACTTATGATCAATATGCAAAGGGGCCTCCAACTTGTGTAACTCCAATAACTCGAATAAACAGTCTTCGATTTATGGGTGCAATCTGATGGCCTTTCTCCATCATTTTTCTATATCATTCTTTAGACAAAATCAAGATTTAGCCTATGGTTTACTGCTTCTGAACATCCCGGGTGCAGCCCTATCCCGGAGCTCTATGTACATCATCACACTGAGTCAAGTTTTACAAGTTTTACAAGTTTATTTTATTAACTCGATTCTTAAACCCACCAGGGGTGTACAAGAAAAGGAGAGCAAAGCGCCCTCAACAAACATGTAAGTCATGTAAGCAGAAGCGCGGTATGGTATTGACCAGAGTCAGAAGCAGTTTGAGTTTACGGTGTGTGGCTGCAGCGCCCTCCAAAATAAAAGTCACGCTGCAGTTCATTTTGACACCGCATGTAATTTAGTAGCGGGCCTATGTGTATGATACAGGTTGCATCGAAATGATTTTATATAAGGTCCTGTGTCACAACCTGGGGTACCTTTGTGTTACATAGTAAAAAAATGAAATGGTTCAAACATTTTACCTACACATCTTATTTGAAGTGGTTTATCCTTCTGAGCATTTTAACACCTTTTTTTTTATGGAAATCGGTTAAAAAATGAGAGAGTGCGGGCAAAAACAATCACAAAGTAGGGAGGATGTAACCCCAACTCTTTTTTCCACATTTACAATCATTTTCAGCAAGTATTGGTCTTTTAAATGAACTTCTGTATTTATTTACTTGGTTTCGATGTCTGGGAGTTCATTTAGACATTTTTTTACTAGATTAAATTTACAATATGAATCCCTCCCCCTAATCCTCCTCCCCCTAATCCTCAGCCACCCTTGGCACATTTCATGCCAAACGTCATAAGAAAATAATTGAAAAATATTTTTAAACAGGATAAAAACATGAGTAATATAGAATAAATTAGCCTCAATTTAAGACCTAATTGAATCTTCTAAGTGAAGGAATACTCGAGAGACAGTGTTTTGAAATCCAAACTGCACATCAAAATGTAACAAAGCCACCTTTTTGGGTACCCCAGTATATGGCACAGGATCATAAATAAGTAAAATAAAATTGCATATCTTATATGCAGGGTGTCCCTGAAATACTACCACAACTAAACATAACTAAATAACTGGTGTCTGGTGTGGTTGAGGAAACATTCTTTTTGACTTGTCATAATAGAGATCAGTGGTCATACCAGAGCCAGAGAAGATGAGAATAGATTCTCATCTTCTCTGGTCATACCAATAAAGGCCCCTATAAACGCTAAGAGGGCGCTGTGACGCCTGAAATTATAGTGCCCCGCCAGGCCTGTTTAATAGTTATGGAGTTTTAACAGATTTGCCTCGGTCCTGTGAACATGAAAAGACTCAGGAAAAGACACAATTTTAAAAGCCCTTTTGAGTTTCAATTTACTCTGGAAAGCTGTATTTTTCAATTCATAAATTGTAAAGTTGGCAAACGGAAAAATTGGGGAAAAATTAAAATAAAATAAAAAACAGCCATAGGTAGGCCTAAATTGCAGAAAAACGACGTGTGCCCGCCCCCCCCCTCAACAGGCCCGTTAACCCCAGGCCTATGGTCTCAAATACAAAGAAATAACTCAAATAATAAACAGGAAAATGTCTCAGCAGATAGGCCCTACTGGAAAAAAATTTCACATATCGCCAAGTTCTCAAATATACAGACAGAAATGTCTCAAATAGGCTGAAGACAGAAATGTCTCAAATAGGCTAAAGAAAGGTCTCCGATACTGAAAAGTTCTTAAATGTTAAATATAGAAAAGGGCCTTCAAATAATTATAAAGGTTTCCAATAGGCCTATATTTGAAAGGTCAGAAGTCTCTTGCAGGGAAATGTCTAAAATCATGAAAATATAGAAAACATCTCACCGGTGCATGATGGAGAAGTGTGTTTTGAAAGGTCTTGTTATGTAGAGAAAAGCTTTGAAGCCAGTCTTTGAGACCTTCCTCTTTGTGGACCTTTCTCAATATTTGAGATATTTCTCTGTATTTGAGATCTTTTGAGACCTTTTCCGTATTATTTGAGATCTTTTTTTATTTGAGATCTTTTTCAGTATACATGGTATAATAAGAACTTTCTCTATATTTGAGGCATTTCTCAATAATCGAGACCTTTCTCTGTATTTGAAATCTTTCTCTATATTTCAGGCATTTTCCCATATTTCAGGCCTTATCAGATATGAGGTCTTTTTCAATATTTGATATATTTGAGACCTTTCTCAATATGAGGCCTTTTCTGTATTTGAGGCCTTTCTCTATTAGGCCTATAAGTTTGCCCTCTAAATTTAAGATCCTTTTTCCAGTATTTGAGGCTTTCTCTATTTTGAGACCTTTCTACTGAAACGAACCTTTTTCAGTAGAGATCATTCTCTATATTTGACCCCTTAATATTAGAGAACATTAAGACTATGTGAGACTTTTTTCAGCATTCGAGACCTTTGTATATACATGATATATTTGAGCCCGTTGCTATATTTGGGATTCTTTTCAGTATTTGAGACCTTTCTCTATATCAAAGAACTTTCTCAATGTTTGAGATCTTTTTTTAATTTTTTAATTTATTATTATAAAGCATATCTAGGCATTAACAGCTGAAATTTAGGAGATAACAACAGTTAGAGTGCCCGGGAGAGTGGATCTATGAGACCCATTTCCGAATTTTGAGGTCTTTCTGTATATTTGAGATCTTTTCTAGCTAGGCTATTCAGACTCTTTTGAGAACCGTCTCTTGAGATCTTTTCCAGTATTTGTGACCTTTCTATGGTTATAGGCCTTTCTCAACATAATATTTTGAGGACTTTGTATTTTATACCTTTCTCTGTATTTTAGACCTGTTTTCAGCTTTTGACACAGTTAGTCCGAGACCTCTTTTGGTTTTTGAAACCTTTGCTTTTGAGACCCTTTTCTGATTTGAGACCTTTCTGTGATTTTGAGACCTTCGCTGCTTTTTGAAACCCTTTGACCCACCGTTTGACCCTCTCTCTTGTAAAACCTTTTCAGGGTTCAATAAATAGCAATGTTATTTTGTTAATTACATCTAATAGGCCTACTGGATGACACCAAGATATGAATAACAATGTTATTTTGGTTCACTTTTAAGGACAACCATCAGGGTTTATATATTCCTCTATTTTTATGTTTTTAAAGCAATAAACCCAAACCGTCAGCCTGCATATGCATTTAAACATATTTATTCACCAATATTTGCACAAAAACAAATAATAATGATACAAATGCAAGGGAATAATCCGAAATAATTAGGGTGATTATGTAATTGATGCATGCTTGAACCACACTTTATTCTCAAAATTATACAAAAAATGACGTAGGCAATTAGCGTAGCAGGCTGACAAAATATTTCTGTATTAAGCTTTATTCCAAATATTCCTCTATTTAGATTTATTCCAAATATTCCTCTATTTAGCTTCATTCCAAATATTCCTCTATTTAAAAATGTAAAAGAGTGAAAATCTCACCTCCCAAAAAGTGATTCACTTATACCACTCAAAAAGAGTGAAATGTGTTTTCTAACTTTAAAACCACTAAAAATGAAGAACATGTTTTTAGAGTTGTCCTTCATTTAACTCCTTGAAAGAGTTAAAATTCACTCTTTTATTAGAGTGGTTTTCACTCTTTTTAGAGTGATTTTCACTCTTTTTAGAGTGGTTTTAAAGTTAAAAACACATTTCACTATTTTTTTGAGTAGTCTTATAAGTGAATCACTCTTTTGGGGAGTGATTTACATTTAGAGAGTAGCGTTATTTCAAATATTCCTCTATATAGCTTTATTCCAAATATTCCTATATGTAGCTTTATTCTAAATATTTAGCTTTATTCCAAATATTCCTCTATTTAGCTTTATTCCAAATATTTGTCTATTTAGCTTTATTCCAATTCTCTATTTAGCTTTTATTCCAAATATTCATCTATTTAGCTTTATTCCAAATATTCCTGTATTTAGCTTTATTCCAAATATTCCTCTATTTAGTTTTATTCCTAATATTCCTCTATTTAGCTTTATTCCAAATATTCCTGTATTAAGCTTTATTCCTAATATTCCTCTATTTAGCATTATTCCAAATATTCCTCTATTTAGCATTATTCCAAATATTCCTCTATTTAGCTTTATTCCAAATATTCCTCTATTTAGTTTTATTCCAAATATTCCTCTATTTAGCTTTATTCCAAATATTCCTCTATTTAGCATTATTCCAAATATTCCTCTATTTAGCATTATTCCAAATATTCCTCTATTTAGCTTTATTCCAAATATTCCTCTATTTAGTTTTATTCCAAATATTCCTCTATTTAGTTTTATTCCAAATATTCCTCTATTTAGCTTTATTCCAAATATTCCTCTATTTAGCATTATTCCAAATATTCCTCTATTTAGCTTTATTCCAAATATTCCTCTATTTAGCTTTATTCCAAATATTCCTCTATTTAGTTTTATTCCAAATATTCCTCTATTTAGCTTTATTCCAAATATTCCTCTATTTAGCATTATTCCAAATATTCCTCTATTTAGCATTATTCCAAATATTCCTCTATTTAGCTTTTATTCCAAATATTCCTCTATTTAGTTTTATTCCAAATATTCCTCTATTTAGCTTTATTCCAAATATTCCTCTATTTAGCTTTATTCCAAATATTCCTCTATTTAGTTTTATTCCAAATATTCCTCTATTTAGCTTTATTCCAAATATTCCTCTATTTAGCATTATTCCAAATATTCCTCTATTTAGCTTTTATTCCAAATATTCCTCTATTTAGTTTTATTCCAAATATTCCTCTATTTAGCATTATTCCAAATATTCCTGTATTAAGCTTTATTCCAAATATTCCTCTATTTAGCATTATTCCAAATATTCCTCTATTTAGCATTATTCCAAATATTCCTCTATTTAGCATTATTCCAAATATTCCTCTATTTAGTTTTATTCCAAATATTCCTGTATTAAGCATTATTCCAAATATTCCTCTATTTAGCATTATTACATAAATAATTGGCATGAATTACCATGTGGGATTACTAATTTACATTTTGTGTATGTCACAAAAGACCATGCACTTTGCAATCTGCAGGATTAAATTATTAACAATGTCAGTTTGTCATTTTGAAAGACAGTCATCAGGGTTTAACTCTTCATAATAATTATTAACTATATGCCTCATTTTTATGGCACAAATCTAAATATTCCTATTTAGCTTTGTATAAATTAGCATATTAAAATAATTGATGTGCTTTATTCCATAAAATATGCATGGTCACTATCAGAGTTCAATAATTTACAATGTCATTTTTGTTAATTTTTAAGGAAACATCGAGTAAACTCATATTTAGCAGTGAAGCCAGCTCATGCAATTATCGATATTTAAGAAATAAGGGTAATGCATTATCCTTTACATTATATATTGTCCTTCAGTTCATTCGTCATAACAAATGCTGGTTTTATACTGCAGGCCTTGCTGCTTGAGGCAAGCGATCGCTCTCGCTCTCGATCGCCACCACTCGCCCAAACTCAATTTCTAGTGAGCGATTTTCCACTCGCCATAGACACTACATATCGCTCGATGCGAAGCACTCAAAATTGAATCCAATTAGGTCTACATGCAAGTTACAGTACTTAATAACAAAGTATTCGTAATATCGTTAATAAATTAGCCTTAATCCCTGAAAACAAAAGAGAGGGTGCAGTTCACAAGTACTACAAGTGTTTCATACTCTATATGATCTTTCATACCTACGAAGGTGTAGATTCCCGGGGATGGGGAATAAATCAGTCATCAGTGGCATAGATTTCTTTTGACATGGGGGAGGATGGGATTGCAAAATATTTCTTGAAGTATATTGAATCCAGCACCTTTTGGCGACAGAGTAAGCTTATGGTACAAATGCGCGCAATCCGTGTCAAAAGTTTGCCATACTGAACAACATGCTGAAGCTAAACTGATGAAATATGGTGCAATAGTGGAATAAATTCATGTGAAGCGCACAAAAATTGACACTTTGGGGCTAAAGCGGCCAGATTTAAGGTTAATTTGGTCAGTAACCCTCATACTGTCACAGATATCAACATGATGGGATGATTGTAAAAAAAAATGTATTCCATTTTGTGTTAGAAAGGCCACTCCACTAGGATCACATACAATTAACAATGTCATTTTGGTTCAGTTTTAAAGACAGTCATATAGGCATACCATCAGGGTTTTAAGTATTCCTTTTTATTTAGATATTCATTTTTATGCTAAAATATAAATATTCATATATTTAGCTTATATTCCATTTCATTTATCACATATTTGCATAAATTAGCATATTTGGGATGTGATCAAGCAAACAGAGTCTTGTCAAAGAAACTCAAACTTATTTTTCCATTGTATTAAATTTACTAGTTCCAGACCTATATTTTGCTGAAAACTCCATCAAAATAAGACATGTGGTTCCCGGGTGTGGTTCCAGAGATATGGCTATCTCTGTGTTGCTTAGAACATCAAAATACAAAGGAAATTGTGCAATTTGATTGGCTATCATCTCCAAATCAATGTTGGCAATAAAAGACTCATTTAGCTTGATCGCATCACATATTCTGTAAACATGGTAAATAAAACAGTGCTCCTCCGTGGAGGAGTACTGTTGGGGTCAAAGGTAATCTAATAAGGGTCACTGTAGCAAATTTGGGTTTTTTATTTTTTTGAATTTTGACCAACTTCTCCAAAAATATTTGAAATTTGGTCGAAAATCTGGCTTTTTTATGATTTTTTGGAAAATTAAGAATTTTTTGACAATTTTTGGTGCTAATTTCTCAAAGTTGATCAAAATTCAAAAAAATAAAATAATGGCTCCTACATATTTTGTATCTAGTTTTTAAAAATTAACAAAAAAAATTTTGGCCCAAGAATATTTTTTGGTATATTATATTGCCATACTAAATATATATATATACTTTCATTAAGAAGTAAAAGTATCACAGACAGCTAGCTATACAGTGCTCGATACCAATAAATGGTAGAGCTATTTAAAAAAATATAGACACAGTATTACAGTGAAATGTATTAATATCTGTGTCTATATTTTTTATATATACTTTCATATAAACGCATCCCAAAAAGAAAGTATCCAGTTTGATTTTGGTCCCTAAGTCAAAGATGGGGTCTTAAATCAAGACCTCCCAAAAATATGTTACAGGTAAGTTTATTCCGCACATTTTGATACCTCATTTGTCCAAATCGATGCAGAATTGATGACACAATGATCTTTTGAATACAATCGCCTCAATTTTAAAAGTTGCAGTAAATTTGATTTGGTCCAGCTACTCAACATCAATATTCGATAGATCAAGGCCAGACGTCTCGCTCAGAGCATGCGCCGCAGATGTCTGGCAGTCATTGATGCAGCAGGAGGACATACCAGATATTGACTGTGTATGTGAAGAGTGAATGGTAAAACATCGAGGAAGGAGTAAAAGAGCATCTGTATTGAATAAAACACATGAAGTGAAGTCAAACAGTCTTATACCGTCTCTGTTATTGTGTACCTTTAAGAAGAATCTTGAGAAGCAGGAAAACCACATCAATTAAGCTACTTGCGGTTCCGCCATTATGCACTATGTGCGGGGAGAGCCTCGAACTGGCAGCATACATGAAAGGAAGAATTATGTAACCTTACACAGAACGTTATGACTAGTTCAATTCCCATTCATGTATGCTGCCAGTTCGAGGCTCTCCCGCACATAGTGCATAATGGCGGAACCGTGCAAGTAGCGAATAGGGATTACTGCAACATTTTGACAAATGAGGTATCAAACTGTGCGGAATAAATTCATCTGTACCATACTTTTGGTAGGTCTTGATGTAAGACCCCATCTTTATTTTATGGACCAAAATCAAACTGGATACTTTCTTTTTGGGATGCGTTTACTTTAGACCAACAATTTTGCAGTTATGAGGCCCAAAAGTTTCCATAATTTAAGGGTAAAGACCACCCTTAAGGTAATACAGACTATCATGATTTTCAATACCCACCAAACACACAACGTTTTACAGAAAAGATTTAAATGAGTTTAATATATAAAGGGTATGAAATTAGAAAACGTTTTAATAACATTTATAAAACGTGATGAAAAACAGAATGATACTCATATTTAACTGTTTGGCCAAAATATTTTACTATAAGGTTTTAAAAATGTATTAACGATCTTCATATTACCCGACATTAAATGTTATTAAAAAGTTTTGAATACACGTTCTAAGAACATTTTTGTGTTTAATGGGTACCTCTCCTCTTCTTTTTTTCTTGCAAATTTATGAAGTACATAATATTATGTTCAGCAACTCATGGATGTGGACTCAAATTATTAAGTATCTCTACCTACGTCCTTTCAGTATATAATTTTTGCTCTATATAATCTGTAACTTAGTTAACTCAGATGTGTGTCTCATAACATGATAATTTATTCTATTTGGGTAGAATACTTGAGTTGATTTTCACATGTTATTTTAGTTAATTTTAAAAGTACATTACAATCGTACAAAAATCCTTAGCAAATGTTACATTATTGCTTTAAATACTGAAAGAACAAATTACAGCAAGTGCTCAAAAAGAACAGCAGAGAGGGAGGGGGAAAGGGGGTGAGAGAACGAGAGGGTGGGATGGGGAAAGAGACAGATTTAACTTTGGAATACCCTTCACAATTCAAACATACTCTCCTATAACTATTTTAATATTTTATAATATTTTAATAACATCTATTTTAAGCAAAAACAGTATGCCTCACTCCTGCCGCACACATTTGTTTTGAAGTGTGCATTTGTCTCGGACAAATGGCTAAGTTAAGTTAATTTTTTTTCCGAATATATTTTTACAAACATATTTACGTCAGTGGTAAAAATGAGGTGAAAAAACAAATTCCACACTGGATTCTAAAATCTTCCGAAGCTCTGGGACATCTTCTTTTTTGTTGATTGCAGGAAATTTCACTACTTGTATTATAAATTGATAATTGTGATTGGTAATAAATGTACATAATAAATTCAGCTGAAAAAGTGAATGTGGTTCACTTGATGAACAAAGAAGACTTAGGAAGTGCTATTTTTGTTTTTTCAACTAGGAAAAGCAGCACGGATATCAATTACATCAAAACTCATGTAAAGAAGCTAATTCGTGTGTGAAAATTGCTTTCTTGCCAAAAGTGATGGAGCATAAATTTAGCTTCAAAACAGGCGTTAGTAAGGTGTGAAGGATATTCCAAACCTATGTCATCTGTCAAAGCAAAACAATGCAGGTGAACTAACAATATTATTGTGTGAACATGACTGCTCAACATTCTTGAAAACATTATTACATGGCTTACACCACCTATTAAATCAACATTCATTCATTCATTCATTCATTCATTCATTCATTCATTGTACAGACATTAATTCATTCATTAATTCATTCATTGTACAGATGAATTCATAATTGTCTAATAGTAAAAACTCCCTGGTACATTAAAACACTATTTTGCCTAAGTTTATGATGTTTTCTACCTTACGTCTGCAGGTTTTTTGTAGTTGAGCAGTTGTTTTTTGCAGTTTTGAATCAAAGTCTATTCATTAGGGTGCATCATACGCCCCCTATGTCAACGGATTTTATTGCTATTTGGTGAAAGTGTGCCACTTGCTAAAATATTAATCCCCACCAAATTTAAATTCAATCGAAGTCGTCTAGTGGGTCCACCGGGAGCTCAAAGTTTCGACGCGATCTTTACAGCAAATGCCGCGATTTCACATAAGGCAGCCATTTATATTCCCATTACTTTACACAGTGAAATCATGGCTCCCGTATGGAATTTGTATTCTATTCATGCTTAAAAGTGTGGTAATGGAATATTTTATGGTTTTACATCATTTTCTAGTGATTGACAAGTGTTATACAATTACTACTGCATCAGAAATGAATAGCTGCCCTATACAAACATGTATATTTCCATTACTTTGACAGTGAAATCATGGCTCCCGCATGAATTTTTAGGCTTAACAGAGTAGCAATGGCTTCATATAATTTTTAGTGACTGACAAGTGTTGTACAATACTACTATTCTCATATATTGTAAATGAGACTATTCACCTTGTCCAAGTCGCCATGCAGTTTCATTAAAGTTGCAGTTTGCGTTTTTTCAGATTTGGCCGCTTTCTTCTGTCGTCTTCCACAGTCTGTAAGATAGCCTGATAATGCTCCTCAGAACGGGCAGCTGACAGGAAGTCAGAACTTAGCTTTACACCACGCTCTGCTGCATCGTTTACAACGTTAATGGCACGGACATTGGCAACAGAGGTCTGGAAAGCTGGGGATTGAGGCCAAGTGTCAACGCTGTCTGAAAGGAAGCCATCATCAAGCTGCAAAATGCGCATGGTGAACCAAGAGTCCGTTCCTGCTAGGTCAGCTAGGGTTGTTGCTTCTGTGATGTTTGTTGGGAAATTAGGTTTCTTGAAGCCTTTACCATAGCGGTTACTTGGGATGATAATTTCTGTGTCAGGTTTGACTGCCAGGAGCTTACAGGCTAGAGCTTGTTTCTCTACTCCAGGTACTTTTTCACTGAAGAGTGCTAGTGGAACCATCTCTTCCGTGAGATACCACAGATGCCGCTCCATTGCTGCGATGGCACTTGCAGAAACACAAGCATTCACCTCTGAATACAGCAACAACTGCTTGTATAACTTCAAGTCGTTATATGGCGCATCAACAGCATTGCTACATGTTAACCACCATGTGCTGTATATGATGGTTGCGAATGTGACAAAGTCGCGAATCTTCGGGGGTTGGTGCTTTGTTGTGACTGTTCCTTTTGGGAGTTGCCGAATATGATCTTGCAAAAGAGAGATCTTGATTGAATATAATAATTTGGCCATCCACCTTGCCTTATGTACTGCTCCTGGCCGCTTGAAAGTGATGGAAGTCTGGAATCCAAGGTAGAACATGGAGAGCTCAACAAACTCATTATAATCATCTCTTACAAGATCCATTTTGGACCTCAGGACAATTTCAGCATCAGCTTTGAATTTCCGCAGTAAGGTCTGTTGTGTCTGACTAAACTCAGTAATGTCAAATTGGGCAAGTGGCTGCTCGCTATTCTGCGGCAATATGTTGTAGTTGGATTTGTATCGGGAAAAGAGGGTTACCTCAGGTGATTTGGATGTCTCTATTTGGAGATCCTTGAAGATTTGGGTCAGCATGACCTCGCCTACATGGTGTCGGCATGCTGACCATAGGAGTGCTTTTCCAAGATGAATCTGGATTGCAATGCATGCAGCGGACATATGGCCTGTGTTAGAAGCAGTAGTATCAAACACCAAATTTTTTATGTTGTCAGCACAATTCCAGGATTGGAGCAAGTTGACAGATAACTTGGAGATGATGTCACCCGACTTGCGGTCTGTACCAGGCCTGTAAGCCGGTACTCCAAGGAGTTTCACATTATTAGTATCTCCCACCAGGACACTTAGTCTTTCCTCCTTTTCATTTTGGTTTGAAATGGATGACATAAGTTTCCCGTCCCAGTGCAGAGATGCAAACTTTGGCGGAGTCCATGCCTCTTTGGCTGAATTTGCAATGTCTCCCACCACTCTCCGTCTAGATTTGTCTGCGGTGGCATAGGATAAGGCCAATTTTGAAGTATCTCCACCAACTTCTCTTACTAGTTCTTCAGTAAAAGCAGATTGTTGTGTAGGTGTTATTCCCATTCGTGTGCTAAGAGAAACAAGATTTGGTGATGCCAAAATGTTATGAGGTATGAAGACTGATGTTCCTGTTCGAAAGTACTGACGGTGTCCTGTTGGAGTTTCTGTATCACATTCAGAATCGCTATCAGATGAGTCTGCATCACTATTGCTATCTTCACTGGAACTAAGAAGAGAATGAAAACTAGTTGATGGTTCATCCATCTGCTGTTTACTTCTTTCTTGTCGCTTTGCTTCTCTTGGCTGCATGTTCTTCTTTGCGTTTTATTTTTGCTGCAAGTACTGTATCACTGGAGCCAAATGTTGCACATCGATCTCCTCTCATGGAATTCAGGAACAAGCGGTCTTCTGGGATTGTAATCAGTTCATCAACATTTTGTGGCCAAATTGCAAATGTTTTACCGAGTTGGCTTTCAGCAAGCTGCAATTTAGCACAAGTAGCTGGAGTTTTTCTCCATGAAAAGTGGGATTGCTTTCGAATCTTTGCGTTTTCATCGGCAAGCTGTATGATCTTCTTACATGCATTCTTTTCTATGATCATGGGAATGTTAGCTTTGTTGTAGAACTCGGCAACCTGGTCTAACACAAGCTTTGCAGCAGGCTTCCCGTTAGTGTGCGTCATTGCGTCCAGACGCGTTTTTTACAAATTTGGACGCAAGTTCACATGGCTAATCAAGTATTTTGCGTCCATTGTGGACGCAGACAAAATTTCGAAATTTTATCATTAATTGATGATAAAAATAAGAAATTTGTATTCTTTTATATTTTTAAGATAATAAAAGCCCCAAAATTTTGACCCACCTGCTAAGAATTGAAGTAAATTCTGCAATATTTGTAAATGCAACGTCAGGAAATCGTGCCCTTTTTGCATGCTTTCCTAACGATCGTTGTTTGATGGCCTGGGAAGTCCTGATTGATTTGTTTACAAGCTGAACACGTGCCGCTATAAACGTGCAGTTAATGTTTATTTAATTATTTATCACAACCTGACAATATTCAATTTTTAATATTTTAAGTTTATTTTCTCATAAATAATCTTGGTTTCCTTTATTAGTATTATTGTTACGTTGAATAAAAGCAATTTTAAAGACAAAATTCAAATGATGACCCTTTTTCGTATTATTTGTGGCAGCGCACTAGTTTTAGCTTTGTAGCATCAACAGCACGTTAATTTTAAAAAAGAAATGCGGAAGTAAAATTAGGAACGAAAATTTGTTCCAGATTGACAGACTTTGCTCATGTTTTTGCACCTGTTTTTGACCACCTTTCGAACCAAAACTGACACAGAAATGAGAAAAATTACCATAGCGAATGGAGATGGAATGTCACAGCGAAAATGCACTTTTATTTTTTTTTAACAATCAACATTTGATGAGGTGTAGACCCGGGGTATGTGTGTATCGTCATAATCGTGAATTTCAGATGGACGCACAAAAATCTGTCTGGACGCAAGTTTTTGCAACCTCGTCAGCAAACTTGCGTCATTACGGACGCACATTTTTAAAACCTTAACGGGAACCCTGCTTTGCAGTCTGATACTTGGTTTGTTTTGAAGCTAGTCCTTGCTTTTGGTTATACAAGTAGCACCGTAGAACCTGTCTGCTTGTTGGAAGCTTTGATCCTGTGATAATTGAATCGGCAGTAGTGATTCCTTTGCCAAGCCCAAATATTTCAATGCTTTTTCTTGTACACGATTTAGAAGTTGTCTTGGATGACTCTGGGGTTTGTTCTGCACTGGCAGAACTTTTTTCAGCCATATTGTCATTGATATCAGGATGTTGATAGCTGCAGTGAAGACAAACAACTTGTGAAGATGCTGAAGAAAATCCCAATTATAGGTCTATATACTAAGGAATAAGGTATTTCTCATCAGGGTCAACAAGATGGGGCATGTTTCTTGTCATCTCTCTGACCATGAAATCATGCTCTGACAGAAACATAAACAAACAACCAGAGGAAGTACTATTTATAGAATTATTAATACCCACTTTTCCTAGAATTATGTAAGATCCTTTTGAGAAAAAAATACAGCCATACAGTACTCATGGAAAGCAGACAAAGTAGTGACATTGACATGTTGGTAAATGGCAGCTATTAGCTTCTAAGGCAGCTATTAGTTAAAGCAGTATGCCTAATTATTGAACAACACTTGATAACATCAAATTTCATTTGCCACTCTTTTTAAAGCAGTAGGGCCTAGTATTAGACACAAATACATATGGCAGCCGTGATTTTAATGTGCAAAGTAATGGAAATATACATGGCAGCTATTAATTTCTAATGTAGAAGTGATTCCATGACACCATGCCAACTACTTAAAATGTTGTGAAACCATTAAATATTCCATTACCATTGTTTTAAGCATGAATAGATGCAAATTCCATACGGGAGCCATGATTTCACTGTGTAAAGTAATGGGAATATAAATGGCTGCCTTATGTGAAATCGCTGCATTTGCTGTAAAGATCGCGTCGAAACTTTGAGCTCGGTGGACCCACTAGACGACTTCGGATTGAATTTAAATTTGGTGGGGATTAATATTTTAGCAAGTGGCACACTTTCACCAAATAGCAATAAAATCCGTTGACATAGGGGGCGTATGATGCACCCTACTATTCATACTATTCATACTACACCGCAATTGCTTTGCGATGTGGTGCATTGCCGATATATTGGTTACTTTTTGAAATGTCGCATTTCCAAGTTATTTCCAACTTTATAACGATACTGCATACAATGCAGTATTTTGCAGTACGGCAACGCAACGCATCACATCGCAATTGCGGCGTATAGTATGAACGGACCTTTAGACTATATAAATCCTGCCAATCTAACAGTACACAGGCTCTAAGTAGTCGCATCATTTGGTGAAGTTGAACCAAACATGTGCTTTAAATTTATAATTTTAACAATTTTAATCTTTTTATGATTACATGTTGAGAAAACCATCTATAAAGTACAGCCATCTCAAAAACCCAAAACAGGAACATAAACCACCTTCCCAAATATTATATTTCATTAGAAAAACCAGTGTGCTTTACCAAATAAAAACACTGTTGTTCTCTTTTTACCAGCGGTTTAGATTGGACCTGATTTGGTGGTGTGATATCATCAAACTTCAAAGGCACTGTATTTTGCACCATTAACCCCAAAATGCTACAGAAGGCAAAACTCTGTGCACACCACATGCCTGGGCCTGGACCACAGTCTAAAGAGTACAAATTTGTCAAGTTTATGAATTGTGGCAAATCATATGTACAGTCATATCCATTTGGTTTACATAGGATTTGTAATAGACACCCTCTTAGCATATTACATTGCCAAGTACAATTCAATTCAAATATAGAAAATGAAGTTTGAATTACACAAATTATCAGTGATTCGTCCAACCAGAACACCATGGAATGAATCCAAATTCAGATTTGTGCATTTTTTGGAACACAAAAAATATTATATGGTTTCGAAATGATACAACCATTGTTATTATTGATCTCTTTCATGCATATATGGTCACTAATTATAGTTGGACGTCTTGTGGGCAATTATTACTGTTTTCCAATTTACAGCCAGCATCTTCTGCAGCGGCTAAAATTCTTCAGCTGTACAGAACTTTAAGAAAGAGAAAAAAGCCCTGAACAAATCTAAACACTTTTAAAGTGGAAAATCAAGGTTTTGAACCAAAATTCGCAGCGGAGACCTGAAACACAGCATCTGTTGCGACTGAAATAAGCACGCAAAAAGCGTCAGACTTTTACCTGGCCTATATGCAGAGCACTCTGGTTTTACACAGAGTCACTTCACTCTGGTTTTACACAGAATCACTTTCAAATTCTGGGGATCCAGCAACATGCAAAGCTATCTCTGTAAACCATGGTAGCACAGCCATCGCTAGACCAAGTGGAATAGGGGATTTAACCATTTCTTTTGTCTATAGTAACTTTTTATAACCAAATTGCTATTGCAAAATGATGTCTCACAATTTGCAGACAAATGCAAGGAGGGGAGGGTCACAACCCACACACCCCCTCTAGCGACAGCCTTGCATAGGAGGAGGTCTTCGCTCACTTCTGATTTCTATTCTTTGAGCGTATGTTCATCTTAATGACTTTATATCATTAACAACTTCCATTATAAGTGAATTACAATGTTCCCCACCAAACCGAGTGACAACATGCTCCAACAGCTGCCCTCTCTTTGCCACTATGTCATCAGGACAATTTCCATCCACCAATTTCATGAATGAACCTAAGCCCTTTAGAGCAGACAGTAAAGACCAGCACTCCACACAGTTCATTTCATAATCAGTACTATACAGGTAAGGTGTGGTCAGGTTCACATCACTCATGCCGTATAGAAACTGTTCTACAGCAAGCATGATCTTGCCTGTCACCTCTTTAGTTGCAGTCACAAGATCCTGTCTACTAGTTGGGGTTATACAGCATTCTAGTCCCACAGGGTGGAGCCCTCCTGTTTTGCTCACCCCCAGATTAGCACCACTATTTCCCTGGGCTTTCCTTGACACTGAGTGATCCATGAAGTAGTAAGCTCTGCCAATGTTAATTTCTTTAACATTACTTGTGCTGCTTGTACTTTGGCATGGGTCAGCATCAGTAGCAGGCCGGATGTCCACGTCTGTCTGGTCAGTGAGAGCAGCAGCTAGTACTTCAAGATGTTCTAGTACAGCTTTCCCCAGGAGTAATCTCTCAAAGTTGGTGTTGGCTTCACCCCTGTCAAACAGTCTATCCTCAGGAATCTGAAAAGATAACGAAAAAGATTATCTTGTTAATATCCTAATGTTTTTACAGTTTAATTTGAGAGGGACCAATATGTATTTCAGGGTGAAATTTGCTGGTTGAAGCAATACTGTAACATTTCCATATAAAAATAAATTCCACAAAATTTCTCACTATCAGATAATGAACCCTTGAACAAATGAGGTAAAAACAAACAAAGAAATCTCTATTTCATTTCAGATATCAATGCATGTGTTAGTCCATCAATCGTTAATGAGGTCAATCAGCTCAATGTATTGTGAATGTTGCCTGTGCAACAAGACTTTTAGCCATATGCAAGTTTCGCTAATATTTCCATTGTATGAATTCAATCTTGTGTTCTGTGACTATTAAAATACTGCAGATTTTTGTCATAAATACAGCATCTTAAGGTCTTAGTTTTTAGAGGGTATATTAGTTGATTAAAAGTACATTAACAATCATGTACCAATCTGAATTTTGAACAAAATTGAGAGAATCCTCCTAAATGTTACAACATTGCTTTTAACCATACTCTTCCTAATTTCATCCAATCATGACAACCGTGACTGGCATAATTTTTTTATATTTTCACTTTCATCTGTACAAAATTGAAATGAAAAAAAAAGACAAAATAAGAAAACAAAATCATGATGAAAAAAAAGAAACAAAAAAAAAGAGTAAAGCGGTAGCTTAAACAGAAAAATAAAAAAAAAAAAACGACTGATAAAGAAGAATAAACAGATGCAGCGAGACTATATTTACACGGAACAAAACGCTATTGTTCTATGATATTTTTCGCTGGGTACAAAATATATCTAAAACCATGCTAAATCGTATTTACTGTCCAAAGTGTCATATTTTAATAACTCTTTATTTCAAAAAGTTACACGAATCTTACAGTCAATCCGATTGTTTGATAATAAACAAACATTCTTGCTTTATTTCACGCGGTATTTCATAGCCAAAATTAGTGGCAAATCATAGCTAATCATACTGATATCCACAATCTTTCGACACTGCTACAGCCATACATGGCTGTCACTGTCGCACTAATTTTTCAGATTCACTTTCAAATATACCCAGGCATTTTCCTGGATACCCTATATACAAATTCTGGACCCCATTCGCCAAAAAATCAAGTTTTTCACAATTCTTTTATTCTTTCCGGACCACAGCATATATTCATATTAATAAATACTCCACTTTCACACATCGTAATAACGGGACGTCCTCGTGGCGAAGTGGTTAAGGCCATGGACTTCTAATCCATTTATGAATTTTTGCTCAAGTTGAAACTTCCCACCACTTTTTTTAAATGTTTTATAATTAATCAATTTATTGTCGTAAATCAAGAATAACACCATTTCGAACATCCATTGCTATTGTGATATTATTATTTTTTTCATCAAACAAACATGTTTGATTTTTTATTCACATTTAGGCCTAGGCCTTGGGCCTACTTTCACCATCCAGATGCTATCACCATGCCTGACTATCATGGCATCTTCGTCATTTAAAACACCGAAATTTATTTATTATTTTTAATATTATTTATTTATCAGTGGCTCTGTTCACAGCTCAGACTGAAATTATATTTGATATAAATATTAACAAAAGACAATCACAAACCGCGAAAGATCGCCAACAACTGCCGCTGAATATTGATATCCAACTAGATTTCCCCACAGGGCTAAAGGGCAGGACTTAATTAGGAGAATTAAAATCACAAACCGCGAAAGATCGCCGACAACCGCCGCTTAATAGGGTATCCAACTAGATTGCCCGCTAGAGGGCTACAAAGAACTACAAACCGCGAAATTTGGATATCCAACCAGATTGCCCGCAGGCATATCGATTATATGGATATCCAACAAATTAAGACCACAAACCGCGAAAGATCGCCAACAACTGCCGCTCAATATTGATATCCAAGTAGATTGCCCCCAGGGCTATAAAGAACCACAACCGCGAAATTTGGATATGGAACTATTGCCCCACAGGGCTTCAAAGAACCACAAACCACGAAATATGGATATCCAACAAGCTTAAACTACAAATTAGCTCCCGATAGAGAGCAGGACTTGATGAGGGAAATTAAAACCACAAAACACGAAAAGATTACAAAGAACCACAAACCGCGAAAGACTAGATTGCCCGCAGGCCTATCGATTATAAAGAATCACAAACCACGAAATACGGATATCCAACAAGCATAGACTATAAACTAGCTCCCGATAGAGGGCAGGTCTTGATGAGGGAAATTAAAACCACAAACCACGATATTCAACTATATTGCCCCGCTGGGCTACAAAGAGCCACAAACCCCGAAATTGGGATATCCAATTAGATTGCCCGCAGGCCTATCGATTATTCGATAATAAAGAACCACAAACCGCGAAAGATCAACAACAACTTCCGCTTAATATTGATACCAACTAGATTGCCCCGCAGGGCTATAAAGAACCACAAACCGCGAAATTTGGATATGCAACTAGATCGCCCCACAGGGCTACAAAGATCCACAAACCACGAAATATGGATATTCAACAAGCTTAAACTATAAATTAGCTCCCGATAGAGTGCAGGGCTTAATGAAAACCACAAACCACTAAAGATCGCCGACAACCGCCCTTAATAGGAATATTCAACTAGATTGCCCCAAAGCTACAAAGAACCACAAACCGCGAAATTCGGATAGCCAAGTAGATTGCCCCAGGGCTACAAAGAACCACCAACATTAAAACACGATTATCTGGGGCATTTAGACGCTTCCGTAGTATAGGCTTAAATATATGCGCATTTACCAGTTCCGACATGAAGTAGGCCTAAATCGGATTTACTCTATGTGTGTCTCTCTGGCATTGTCAACATTGGGTGTGTGTTGTTCATATTTACATTTTATTTACATATTTACGTAGCCTTGAATAATTTAAGTATATTAAAATGTTTATTGATCATTGTGTACGCCTCTGAACATTACAGTCACGCGTGTCGAGCAAGTTTTAAAAATAAACGACTGATAAAGTTTTGTTTAATTATTTATTGTCATGAATCAAGAATGGCAACTTCTAACATCCATTTTTCGTTTTATTCGTTTTATGGTGCACTTCATAACCTGACTTTCCAAGCTTGGAGCTGCTTGGCTACATTCATAAAAAGAAAAGAAATCTACCAAAAAAACGTTGACAACGTAAAGAAATCAGCAAGTTTAAAAAAACCCACCTCGGCTCACTTTTTGAAACTTGGTCCCATTTGAACACCAACAGCAAATCAGTGTTTTTATTTTATTTCAACAGAATACAGCGTTTCCAACAAGATTTAACAACGTTTAATTCAATCATTAATCATGATATTATAAAACAAAACACAAAAAGATATTGGCTTATCATGCAAGAACAAGATAATAACCGTTCAGGTCGTTCCAGAAAGCTTACAAATTAATATCGCATCTGCACATTAAAGATACATAACACTTCTGGAACTGTTTTAAATTGATGTAAATATGATAAAGTTTAAATCAGTACCTTTTACAAATGGGACCAAGTTTCAAAAAGTGAGCCGAGGTGGGTTTTTTTAAACTTGCTGATTTCTTTACGTTGTCAACGTTTTTTTGGTAGATTGTTCTATATATAGACACCTAGAAGGCAGATATGGCCTTCTTACTCTAACACCTCGACATTTATCTCTTACCACATTAAAGATGTTATCAATGACCGTGGACAATAAAGAGGAATTTGTTACGGAAACAGCGGTCTAATAATGAGAGGCCTATCAGAGCTGTGAGGAAGGAAGGTAACCGCCTCCACATAGCAGTGGGTTGGCTGTCTCACCTATGTCACATTTATATAACAATGTGTCATGATCAAGCAATAATAGCTGTTTGTCCCTAAAATTTTCAACATAAGGGGGCAAGAATTTTGAATGAAATACTAATCTATTTCAATCAACTTTAGGCCAAAAATGTATATCTGAAGTATATGTAATTGCCTCAGAGAAATTTGCCAGTTTCAGCTCCCCCTCAATTTTTTTAACAAAAAATATTGGTTCAAAATAATTTGCTGTAAGTTTGTTTTGAAAGTTGCAAGCTATGTAAATGTTCCATTCTTGGCCAATGGACATGAATCTTTAGTTTTGGACATTTTAAAAATAGAACATGGTCAGTTCACATTTTCTATGTTTGTTTGCATAATTTTTAACTGAATGTTGTAATTTTCACTTACAGTGATGAGCCATACAGAATTGGTTCAATTTTCTTTTTGTTGGCAGGGAAATAAAATTGGAGGTACTAAGTAGTTGAATATGGAAGCTTAGTATTTGAGGGTAAAAGTAGACACTAACACCTAGAACAGTCAGTCATCAGGAGTGTGCCCAGAAACATTCTGGTACAGGGGGAAGCAATATGCCCAAAATAGACCAGTGCTTAATGATCCATGTGCGGCAATGGTATATTGAAGGTAAAATCACATTTAAATCACATCCCTTCAACCACTATTCAGGTTATATGAATCAACTGCAGGTCTATTGGTCATCTGCTGATCTCATTACAAACTTGCTCATCACCAACCCAGGCAGGGTTAAGCTTCACAACTTCACCTTTACCTCAAAAATTGGAAAACAGATACACTTAATACAACAATCTTAGCCTAGAAAAAAATTCCCATGCTGTTTTCCTCATTTGATGAAAGCCTTTGAAAACCAGATTGTATCTCTCTCATCAATCTAGATTCACTGCACTGACCCAGCACTTGTTCTGTGCCGTTTTGTGCATAACATTAACTTATTTTTTTATTTTTTCAATAAGCTGCACTTCCCTGGTTTAATTAGTCTGGATTTGGCTAATCAAGCTGTTATCATGGTTATCAAGAATAAGCTTTCTCAGAGTAGTCATTTCATCAAACAGTGCACAATTCTAGGGAGTTGACAATGCACTCTTCTAGGGACACAAGCCCAACATTGCACTATTCTAGGGGGTTGTAAAGTGTCATCTTGCAGGTTTGACCAATTCTATGGGGTTGTAAACTCAGTCTGTTTGACAATGCACTCTTCTAGGGGTTGTAAATGCTTGTCTTCTTGCAGGTATGCACTATTCTGGATGTTGCATAACTCCCATCTCACAGATCTAACAATGCACTATTCTAAGGGGTTGTAAACTCAGTATGTTTCAGGGGTGTGAGAGGCCAGTCAGGCCACAGACCAAAAACGAGGAAAATCACTAAAAACAGCGTAAAATCAGGGTAAAAACGCCAAATATGGGCTGAAAATAAAAGAAAAACGAGTAAATTTTGGCAACAAAAAAAGAGGAAATCAGCTGAAAAGAGGAACTCTCACATCCCTGATGTTTAACAAATGCACTCTTCTAGGGGTTGTAAACGCTTGCCTTCTTGCAGGTATGACAATGCACTATTCTGGATGTTGCATACTCCCATTTCACAGGTCTAACAATGCAAACTCAGTTTGACAATGCACTCTTCTAGGTGTAGTAAACGCTCATCTTCTTGCAGGTATGACAATCATAGGCGTAGATCCCGGGGATGGGGGGATTTATCCCCCCCCCCAATATTTTGCCAGGGTGGGGATGGTCCATACAATCATCCCCCAATGTTGACACCTGAATAATGGGTTTCTGACCAAATTAACCTCATATTTGCCCATTTTAGCCCCCAAAGTGCAAATTCGCGCGCATTTGTACCATAAATTTATTCTGTCGCCAAAAGGTACTGCATTCACTATACTTTAAGATTTTTTTCCAACCCCATCCCCCCAATGTCAAAAAGAAATCTACGCCACTGATGACAATGCACTATTCTGGATGTTGCATACTCCCATCTCACAGGTCTAACAATGTACTATTCTAGGGGGTTAAAAACTCTCATCTCCATGATTTGAAAGCAGTAGGCCTTCATAAACACAGCATAAAAATGCAGACAAGGGCATTACACATGTTCAGACTTTTTGTTTCCATTTTGAAATTCATCTATAGGTGAAGATGCACTTTGACAGACCAGTGTTTTTCTTTTGTCAGGCCCCCTAAACATAATTAGATTCAGAGCTGTCAATAGTAATGTTTTGCCACAGAATTAGGTTCAAAAAGATGACTCGACTCGGACTCGGACTTCGAAGCTGAATGACTCGGACTCAGACTCGGGAGACTTGGATGTTGTTGACTCGACTACAACAATGATCTTACCAATCTGACTTGATGACTTGAATTTTAGTACTTATGGGCTATGCAATACTTATCTTTTTTCGGGCATAATATCGCAAAGGGGCCCCAACAATTGCCTCCCCCCTTAACCTGCCATAAATGCCACCCCCTTGTAGGGGCCTACAAGGCTTGCCAAAAATGTTTGCCCCTTATAAGTCACCTCTTGGGATACACATAATCATTAATTGCACCACCCCTGGTGATACCTTTAAACTTTTGGAGCCACTGTATATAATAGGTGGAGCATGAGTTTAAATCACAGGTATTGTATTCTGCAACTTAACCAGGCAATGTACTTCCCTTTCCCCTTCAAAATAGCCTCAGAACTTCTTACACCAATTACTTTCAAAATAAAAACACCTCTATGATTCAAACATTTGTCCACAAGGCTTAAGAGTCTCAATATCCACTTGTTATTCTGGCAAATCTGGATATAGGAGGGTTTCAAAAAGGTAAAACACTGGAGGCTAAGGTTGCATAGATGATGACCAGGATAATGCTTGCAATTGGGTATTGGTAATTAAGCGAAGAAAACACATGGTAGAGATGAGGACAGTGTACTATAGCAACATGTGAGGTCAATGACCCTTGATTTTGAGATCAGCACCTTATACCAAAACACTTGTTAGAGAACAGCAAAGTTATGTCAGTTTTAGTTATCCTTAAACCTGGAAGGAATCAAAATGTAATGTATATGTCTTATGGTAAGTTGTAAGATTATATTGTCCCTATATTCCTTCCTTGATTTTTGAAATGAAAAAATAAAGTTTGTTTGTTTCTTTGATAAAGTAGGCTAGTCAATATAAGTAATTATTATGTTTTAATGGATCCAAGTCAAGTGTGTGAAAATATTGGATCCAAAACATAATAATGATAAATTTGGATGCTTTACGCCCAATATTTATTGGTCTCGCTATGAGTTGTAAAAACTCGACGTCCAATATTTAAAACTCATAGCTCGACCAATAACTATGGGCTCAACCAATCCAATTTTATATCAATAATGGCCCCTACACAAAATTGGAACACCAATGTCATTGCTTGCTAAGTTGCTATTGATTATCAACACCCGCCTGAACAGCATAATCCAAAAAGGATAAAGAAGGGAATACAAAAATGGCCACTAATACAGGGCTCAAGTTAAAAAATAAAAATATCACCTATAATGTAAAATATACCAGCAAGTTTTATGAAAATGATAGAGTAGGACCTCAACATTACAAATCTGTCCAAAATTTTGTCCTAATCGAATGTCCATGGGTGATATCGTAATGGATGCAGCCCATCATGCTGGTGTACTCACAATATTGGCAACAATATCCATTATGACATGATATTGGATACACAAAAGACAATATCATATCTTTTATTCTCTAATTGAAGAATTAAGGTTATTAATTATTTTAAACTGTTGTGATTTGGTAGTTCACAGCATCTTCACTTAATGGTAGTGAGCTTTGGCAAAAACTGCATTGCTCAATTCATAGCGAGTGTGTAGAAGAATTCAAATATCACAGATATACTTTTATAGGTGCTGCGGTTCTTGAGTTGCGTTGTAAAGAGGGCTGAAACAACAACACTTTTGTAAAACGTACATAACTCATTAACAACAATAAATTAAGCAAGTGGGCAAAGTATACGATTTGTAGAATGAACTTTTGCAAAACATCAAGGTGTTATTTTTCAATAATATATTGATCTAGATAATGAAAATCGATTTTTAGGTTGCTTCGACCAACAATACCTCGTCTACTCTTAACAAGTGCACCCCCTCCACACACAAAAACTTTCAGTCAACAGAGTTTGAAGTTGGTGTGAAGAATCTGATAGCAGCAACAAAACACAAGACTGTTTAGGCCATTAACAGTCAATTTTGAGTTTTCCATCACATAATTTCTGAAAACAAGTGAGGTAACTTTTTTATTATTCATTATTCATGAAGTTTTTCTGCCTTTCATTATATGACTGACACGCATGTAAATTGTGTTGTTATTTGCTGCTCACTCACTTGAAGATGGATGTTTAGCCCAAATGAGATTCAAAAGTATATTAAAAAGAGTCTGCAAGGGTTGACAGCAAAATGCATGTTTTGATTTTGATTTTCCACAAACATTTTTTTTTTTTGTGCAAATATAACCAGTTTTTATTGGTATTTTTTGGAAAATCACAATAATGAATTCAAGTGAGGGTCAGAAAATGAAGTGAGGGCAGGTGACGGGAAACTCAAAATCGACTTTCCTTGGCCTTATGCACAAAATAAAGAATAGCATCTAGCTTGCCAAATCTATTTCTAGACTTTATGATTCACATTTCTTATGAAGTTGATGATCATGATGACACAATGTCTTTTTACATTTGAAACGCTTCAAGCCAACTGTCACAACAAACGTACATCAACACATGCACAGACAACAAGATAAAATCTCGGCTTTTAAACAACTGGCATATCCTGCAAATGCACCAAACTACAAATATATGGGCTGCTAGCCAAGGTGCTTCATTATTTTGATAGTAATAGTATTAATCTGCGAGATATGAGAGCTCACCTTGATTTGTAAAAAGACCTTGATTTCTAAAAAAAACACAGCTAAAAACAAACATATGAAGATGAGCAAAATAGATACACAACCGGTTTGAGTTCACCAAAATAATTCTCGGAAATCACTGGATGGATCATAAATAGATACCCTGCACGGATTGCATTCTTTGTAATAATTGATTGACAGGTGAGGTGTGACTACCGTATGCTGCTCATGCAGGATTGCAGAATATAAACTGCATGGATTTCCCAAGACAACTTTTTTTTTTTAAATAAACGTTCAGTCAAGCCTCTGACCAGGCCATGATATGTGGAACTATCATTTAAGGGGTGGTGCAATAAATCGGTGTACCCCCGTGGGGGTGAATTCTCAAAATGGTCTGCCAAAATCGCTTGCCCCCTTTGGCGTGCTAAAAACCTTTACCCCCCCCCTTTCGGCGTGCCAAAAAACCTTTGCCCCCCCCTTTTGACGTGCCAAAAAATCTTTGCCCCCCCCCCTTACACATGCAAGATTTTGGGGAACCCGAATTTAAAACCTTAAATTGTCTTAACATATAATGCGAGCCTAGCGACAGGAGATTTTGCATATTTGAACGTGTTCGTAATGTTTTCCCACAAATTTCTAGGGCGTAATAGAGAAGCGGTGCCCAAAAGATCTGTGCCAAAAATTGCTTGCCCCCCCCTTTCGACCTGCCAAAAATCGCTTGACCCCCTTTTGACCTGCCAAAAATGCCCCCCCTTTTGGCCTGCCAAAAATCTTTGCCCCCCCTATAATTCACCCCGGGGTACACATAATTATTGCACCACCCCTAATTATTAAGATGGAAATATTAGTCCAATGCATATGCAATGTTCATAACACAGTACATATGGCATGCGGACCAGTCAAACACACATCAAAGGATTGAGCCGTAGCACCACCGACTGAGTAACACGCATTGGCGACATCGGAGCTGGTAGTAAATTCCCATTTTCTTTGCTTTACCTTGCACAGTTGTTCGGCTCAAAATTAAAAGGGGACATATCTGACAGTAAAAGCTAATATTTTATGGAAAAAAATACAATATATATATCTATTTCAACATGGCTTTAATTATCAACGCTCACCACATGTATGCATACATACATTTTGTTGTGGGGGGGGGGGGGTACAGCACAGGTTTTATGTGCAAAGAATTTTAATCACAATTATTTCTCCATAGAAAACCATTGAGTACAAAATCGTGGCGTGTTGTGAATGAAACCATTTGGATTCATTGTTTCATGTTGTGGAAGAAAAACATTAAGAGCAATAAAATTATGAATGCCAACTGGTGGCGTAATGGAAGAAGGCAGGCACTCTGGGCAAAATGCCCTTTAAAATATGCTTTGTGAAAGTGTGCTTTACATTTCTGTGATCTTGTGTAACTTATTTGCGAGTTTTCAAGTTTCAAGCAATGGTTTTCGAGTTTCAAATGAAGTATTTTGAGTTTCCGAGCTTTTCAAACCTCGAGTAAGGAATTTCAAGTAACCGTTTCAATTGATAGTTTTCGTATTTAAAGTGAGGCTCTTCTACTTTTGGGGATGGTTTCGAGTTTCGTGTGAGGATTTTCGAGTTTGGAGTGAGGATTTCGAGGTTCAAATGAGGATGATCAAGTTTGGAGTAAGAATTTTCAAGTTTAAGTTGAGAGCTTCGAGTGATGCTTTTGAGTTTTGAGCGAGGATCGAAAAGCATCGCATAAATTTATTCTTGTTCTCAAAAAAACAATAGTTATTTAACTTTTACCAACAGACTATCCGACATCTGGAGTGAAATTTGACATCACATGTATCAACTTATCAACTTTCATTTGTGCATTATCTGATTTGTGTGACATGAACTTTATGTTTATAGAAGAACAACAAATGTGATTCAATCAGAATGAGCCAAATATGACTATGTAGCTACAACTGATTAGGAGATACGGAACATAATAATTACTGTATTCGTTCCATTAACTGCCCAGGGCGCTTAACAAAGTCATTTTGGGTGCACTTACCTTTGTATATCCCGACAATATGTAAAAAAGCCACGAAATATTCATCCATCATCATCAGTGTGTCATGTTTCAGACCATGATTCAGATTTGCGTGGGCAGTTAATAAACTAATATCAGTTTGCTTGTTATAAAGTCACTGGGTGGGCACTTATAGGGGCATGGGCGGTTAATGGAACAAATACAGTACATGCTTCTGTACTTTATTACCTTTCCATAACATGTATTTATTCATATCTTTGGAAAGGCAAAATCAATTCTGATCGAATTTTCAACACATTGTAGCCGGTTTAATAGCCATGAACATCAAATGAAATCTGAGACCTGATACATAAATGTCTTTTTGCTATTTATAGGACTGAATGTCACAAATGTAAGCTGTAAAATCCCATGTGAATCCATCTCAGTGAATTGTGTTACTGTTTACCTGTGCCATAATAATCCATGTTATGGCCCACTATAACTCAGCATGTGGTCGGTAGTCAGTCACATAAAACTTCCGAAATCAACATTGAACTTGAGACATGGTTTTCGCTAAATTTGAGTGACGATAAAAGTTGTCAAAATTCAATGTTTAACTTTGATGATAAAATATAGCATGCAAAAATACTTTGGTACCAATAAGAGGGGGCAGTAGCATAGAGGGGCTTTTTAGAGGGGTGGGGGAAGGGGCCCCAGCCGCAGATAGGGTGTCCAAAACAGGAGCAAAAAAACGGCCTGTTGTTTACAACTGCCCTCCCATTAGCTATGTCACTGTGGGGGGACTAAGTATTTTAAAAGTAGGTGAGAGATTTGACAACAAAAAAGGTGGCCAATGAGTGAAAAGGCACTAAAAAGGGTCACTTTGTAGGAGTTTGTTTTATAAATATTTGTCTCAAGAGAAGAACATGTTACTAATTTCGTGGAATAAGAAACACACACCTACAACATTTTACGTAGTTGTTTCACATATTTTACTGGTTAAGTCAGTAGTGGTACCATGATTTTGTCCGGGGGTGGGGGGGAGGAGGAGGCAAAGTGAAAGGGGGTATCTCATTTGCAAATTTGCCTTCCAAATGGTATTAAAAATAGTATGTTTGCAGTGATTGTTTGTTATGATGACTGGGTCAACCAGGTAAATGGGTGCAAAGCCCATGTATGGGGGACTAGGCCCCCTGTGGTGCCACCACTGGATGAAGTCCACATACTTGGGATTTAAAATAATGCAGCTATACTTGAATTGGATAATGGGGTAAGAAACTTAACATGGGGAAAAGTTTTATATCATATGCTTTGATGTAGAATTCACTAAAATGGATGAAGAAATAATAACAATAATTTACACACTGAATGAATCATTATAAGCCTAAATAATTTCATTGAATGAACAAAAAACATTCAAACGCTCAAGTAATTTGGCAACCTACATGGACATACTGCCAAGAAATAACAAGAGAACATTTCTGTTCACACCTGTGTCACCCCACACAATTGTCATATTGAGTTATACAAATCATGACTTAACCCAGACTTAACCACATTTTTACTCCACAAATGTGTCAGTGGTGTGGAATAATGCCAAATCAGATCCTTCTGCGTATTACATGTTTAACAAGTCAATGAATGTTTCTTTTAATGTTAGAGGCTTTCATAAGAATCACTGACCTAAACCTGCACTGTGTAACTTATAAAGTTGTGTTCACATTTTGAGTTACACCTGACGTAAACTTACACTAACAGTGACAAAAATTCCACATATTATCCCTACTCCTTCCGTGTGTCCGTACACCTAGCCTACTTCTAGCATTATGCTGACCAGTTCCACCCAGCATTCACTTCTGGTCGGTGTAAACATCGGCTACCACTTCCGGATATGTCTGTGACCTTTTTCAACCCTGCAAAATTTCTTAGCTTCTGATCAAAAAAGGTCAAACTTACACCGAGTGCCAGGAGTAGCAATATTCACACTGCAAAGTATGCCTGGCGGAGATAACACTTAACTCGCTACTCCTGAAGTAAATCGTCAGATTTACACCTGGCGAAACTTATGCAAACCATCGTTCACACTTCCACTACTCATGGCAGCGCCAACCCGCTACTCCTAGCACCTTGCACCAACCAAGTTCCACCAGGCGTATGTCCTACAGTAAGAATGCAACTTTTGTTGGGGGGTCTTCAAAAATTTGCACAAGGGCCCAACAAAAAACACAAAACTTTTTTAAACAACATAAATGCATCATGGTCATGGTAAAAATGTTTTAATAATATTTAAATGTTATTTAAGAACATATATATAATATTTTTTAAATGTTTCATATGAAAACACACTATAACAAAATGTTGTCAAAATTATATTGCATAGGGGGCCTATTATTTTTTTGGAAAAACTTTTGCAAAATATTTTCTCAACACTTGATAACATTATGTTAGAATGTTTTGCATTATAAAGTTTTCAAAAATATTTTTTGAATGTTTTTAAAACGTTTTATACTCTTTATATGACCCAACTTTTAAACGTTTTCTTCAACACATTCTGTGTTTGCTGTGGGAATATGCCACATGGACTTTGGCATTCTGACTGTCTCTATACCTACATAAATATAGAAGTAAATTTTATATAAGACCCATTAATATCCCTATTTTCATGACATTGAAATACCTATCTTTCATTTAATGTACTTGTCATAAAAAGCACCCAAATTACAACATTGGGTGATTTTGGAAATTGGACATGAGGGGTCACCCGAAGGCACATACACATATTAGGGCTGTTGTTGACAAGGCTGTTGTGGACATTATTGTCCATAAAGCAATTTTCCCAATTGTCAACAAGCATGGCCCGATTGTCGACAAAAACTGGTCATAAAAATATTAGAGGCAGGCCCGTACGCAGGAATTTTTTTTGGGGGTGCTGATTTTGAAAAAGTGGACTTTTTTCCAAAGGCGGGGATTTTGGGAAAAGTGGACTTTTCCCCCCAAATTTGGACCTTTTTTGACCAAAAGACCATTAAAAACCTGATTTTGTTGTTGTTATATTTTGGCATAAATAAATGACGTATAATATGGTCTCTGAACTTATTTAAAATTTGTAATTATTGATGTATGCCACAACTTGTTGACGATGGATCTTGAGATTTGATGATTGTCAACAATGAAATTACTACTCAACAACAGTCCTACATACAAGCAGGGATGATACAAGGAGGAATCACCCCCCCCCCCGCCCATTTCCATTTGATCTGATTCCATATAAATCATGAAATATAAAAGTTGTTTCTGGAACTTGTGTCAGTTTGAACAGTTGAACACAGTTTGAATTTATCATAATCACCCAGCAGATTTGCAAGCCAATGGGTAATGCAAAGCACTCCTTTCAAAGTTTTCTGTCTGCTATGGTATGCACGTCCATGAGTCTTTGACCCCTTTTCCAGTACCATGGGAGGAATTGCACTTACTGACATCTGCATTTGGCATCACAGGGATTTAAACTCCACACAAGTTTGGTGACGGGACTTTAAAAATGTGTGCGCACGTTTGATGACGCTTATCTTGTTAAGTTTACGCTGTGGTTTAGTCATATGGATCAGGTGGTTTTTAGTTATCTTACAAATTGAGTTAACTAAAGTAAGCAGTTGGTAAATCCAGGCATGCAGTTTGTATGGTAAATGTGTTTACCTGTTTATGTTTAAACAACATCATTGGCTATTGTTGCCCTTTAAATCTATTGCACATGTATGTATAGCATCACCGTACTTAACATTAAGGGCATGATCACATCATTAATGCTTTGTGTGCTGTTCAACATAAAATGTTTTGAGATATTTTCATAATATCAAGAACCACCGAATCAAGTGGGCTTGTTTGTACTTATATTAATGCATTTTCCATGCTGATTCCAAATATGGTCATGAAAATTTGGAACTTGTCATCTGCAGTTGAGATCAGGAGAAGCAAAGAAGCAGCCTTATTAAAAAAAAATAAGACAAATTCAAATATATAAATGTGCAAGTACCAATCCATATTCAACCTTTTTTTTACATGTAGTTTACTGTAGCCTAGTCCTAACCCTAATCTCAGCTTATCCTAACCCTGGTAACTACACCTGTAAACCTAGTGGGGAAAGCCTGTGAAACATACCAATCCGCATCATCAAATTTTTCCCAACAAATAAAAAGTTATACCCACCCCTTCTATCTGGCACTGGGTATACTCATGGATGTACTTAAAAGCTTGCTATTATTTTGACACTACTACTGCTACTACTACTAGTACTACTACAGCTTTGCTATCAAAGTATTATATAGCTGGCCAATATTAGGCAATAAACACAACTTTAAGATTCCCACAACTATTTTCAGCTGGGATTTGTTTTAAGAAACTTCAACCATTTCGAAATGTCACACTTTGCAGAGAGTTCTTTTATGTTCTAGGCATGGAAATAGCTGGAAATCCACCTCACACATTGCAGAACATAACTTTTAACACACTGACTCATTTCAACTAATAACTAAAGAATAACTTTATGTGTTGTAAACATTAAATTCAATCTCCGTAGTTATTTGCCTAGATTACACCAACAATGATGCCTCATGTTGTGGGTATTATGTTGAGGAAATACATTCATGTAAAGAATCAAATAGTTACACAGGTCTCAGTCATCCCTGATATGAATGAATGCCTCGCTCATATCAACGTCCAGTGATGATTGGGCACAAAATAGGCCTGTAGTATAACCTTCCCATAATCCAGCTTAAGCCCTTCTTGTTTATCGCATCATATCCCTAATCATTAATTGATCCCCTAGACTGCAGATCATATTGATAAAATGAGCTCCTATTACGAATCATGCCATCATCACTTCAATAAATCCACCAATGCTCCTATTGGCTAACTCAATATCCTGCCAATGCCACTAGGAGGGCAGTATTCACTATCTAGGGACACCCATCATCGTGCCTGTGAGCCATATGAATGAATGGATGACCAGACTTGAACCAAAAACATCTTGAAATAGACAACAATCTTGAAATGTAGCTATTTGGGACTTCTTGGTAGTGATAATGTAATTGACCTGCAAAATTCAACGCCATTAATAGCTGCCATGAGTACAGCACTGATACTAGAGTGATGCATGTGGCTGTGAGGGATTTTGTATTCTCTTTCCATGGTTTAATATAGGGGTTTAGGTTTGTTGCAGTTCTTGTCCCTGTTCATGGGTTGGAGTGCCCATCATGTCCAGAGTACTAGCACACTTGAGTATTGGCTGTTCCAATGGACAATACTTTTGGTACTTTCAAGGAATAGGCCAGGATTTTGTTTTACAGCATTGTCGAAATCTGTAGTTGTAGTTGTAGACCTATTATAAAAACAAACAAACAAACAAATAAATAAATAACAACAAAATCAAAACATCAGTTAGCATGTTAAGAGGCTAGCTAGCTCTTCATCAGAGCCCTCATTCTCATTGAGAAAGTCCAGGCTATTAACCAACACCAGCTCACAGACCTTGTTATTTCTACATGTATGGTCTGTGTGCTAGCCCCAGCAAGAAAGCTGGAGTATCTGGCAAGCCTAGGGTACATTGCAGCTTCTAATATAGATCCTGTTCTAGACTTGCAGAAGAGTACATTGTAGAATCAGTGCAGTATCTAGCCTCCTAGGAAGTCCAGTTATCTAGAAACCCCACTCACCAATGCACAGCGGACCTTCCAGTCCTTGTCATCATATGTCATACATGTAGTTGGTCATACAGTCCAATCTCCCTTATCCAAACTTCTTTTATACGGACCTCTTTATTATCCGGACATGTTGTCTTCATAGAATAACATGTTTTAATGCTTTGAGAACTTGATTTCATGCACTGAAGTATTTAGAAGGCCATGACAATGTGGCATAAAGTACTCAAATACCATCTTTTAGTGTTATTACCCCATTTTGAGTAACTTTTTGCTGTCTCAATGTTAGCACTTCAGACATTCAATGCAGAATTACATAATCACTTATCCGGATTTTTTACTTATCCAACCAATGCTTGGTCCCATCATAGCTGGATAAGAGAGGTTGGCCTGTAATTGTTATTCTTTGTTGTTTAATGAAAAAATATAGGTTGGCTTTGAAGCAACCACGAAAAAGCATTGATGTCACTACCAAACTTGAGGTGAACCACATAAATGTGTTATGTAACCAGGTGTTGAACCAGGGAATGAGACTACAAGTTACAAAGTCAAAACACCTCACAGCAGCTATATGACCTCTAGATCACCAGCATTTAAATGATGACAAAGTACCCTGAATCTTATTCCAGCTATCTGAGGTAAAGACAAATTCCAAGAGTACTGAGGTCATGTCACCTACGTCAGCTGCTTGAGATAGGAGAGGATGTCATCATAAATTGCATATCTTTTTCCTTTCATTAAATCAGCTGGGAGTTTAGGAAATAGGTTGGCCCTGTGTTGGCCCAAATCCAACTTGTAAAACTGCCTATTGACGAGTGAAATGTTTGCAACAAGATTATGTTGCAACTTTTTTCACAGATGTATTTTTTCCACATTTCAATATTTGATAGCAATCGCATATTAAAGCAAAATACTGCTATAGGTGCACTGGCACATTACTAAATCTCTTTTGTGGCTTCTCGCTTTATGCACACCAATCTAAATATTGCTTGGTTAGTATTTCTATAGGACGTAGGACAAGCTTCAGGGATTGCATGTTTATGGTTTATATTCAGCTTTATTCAGTACAATATAAATCTTGTTTACTAACTATAATTAAATATCATAAATGTTCAATGTATTTATGCAATCGTCTGTGACTTTGTGACCTTCTGCATGTACAACTTACACCCTATATATATTGCTGTATTGTGATACCAAGTTAAGATTTTAGTTGTACGTATATATTATCTTTCCATGAAGTGCAATCTTCTTCAATATTTATCTTCCTGAAAACCTTTTTCTTTTACAATAATTTTGATTGAACAATCCAATGGGGGGGGGAGAAAAGTAACATTGTGGATAGGCATTTACCACATTTCAAAATTAATTAAGCATTATTTCCTCCATGAAATGAAATATTTCACTTTGTTTTAACTTTCAAGTCCATCATGTAACTATCTGCCACATGCCACTGACAAAAAGCCAGACAAAAACCAAATATGGTTGAGACAAATATCAAAATGCCTTGTTTATTAAAAATAAATTTTTTGTTGACAATATCTACACCTGGGAGAATGTTTGATGTTCAGTACTTGTCTCTGTCCGGCATCACCACCAGACACCAGCACCTAATCAGCTATTCCAGTTGAAATCCATACACCCCCTGTGGAAAACATGACCATAACCTCCCACACAGGGGTGTACATTTCAAATGGAGTCATCCATTCACATAACCCTATTTACACTCCCTATGTACAAGATTGAGGTCATTGTGACAATGATAAACCACCGACAACTGTAGGACGCACTGAGACACAAGCATGCCAAAATGATAATCAACCTGACTCAAAATTAGTTGCAGTCTGTGGGAGGAATGACACAGAGTTGACAGACAGACACATGATAAATGTAAGCAATGACAACAATATGAGCCAATATCCACAGAACCGCAAACCTGACACTCTACTTGTTGCCAACATTGTTAAGTTTTGTGCACAAGATGTAGTAGAAAACTGTTTCCTACATGTATTGTCCATATTTGCACACAGCTATCATGAGCTCTGACAAATCAATAGTCTCAAAACAACAGAAATCCAAGGGCTTGCAATGAGTATAGAACATATCCACCATCTTGCTGGCAAAACAAGGTTCTCCCTGCAAAATGCATGCACAAAAAGTGCCTTTTTATTTTACACTCCTTTCTAGCAACTCGCCAGAAAGACTTTGCAAAGCGTACAAAATAATTAAAACATGCATATGATAAGCATAAGCACACACCCAAATGTTGCAAACACAAAGCCTCCTTTTAGCCTGGCTGGACTTGGGCATAATTTTGCTTGAGCCTGGTCCCATCAGGGCCCAAGTGTGTCTCTCTGTGACTGAGTACACAAACAAATAAATAAGGTTGGTCTCCAAATCTTCAATTCTATAACTGGTCTCAATGCTCATGTGGTTGGCACCTCATGGCCCGGCCGGTATATAGTTTGATACTGGGCTATTCCTGTTGAAATCCATACACCCACTGTGGAAGACATAACCTTAAACTTCAACACAGAGATTGTGATATTCAAATGGGGTTTACCTGAATGTATGAGTTCATTGAAATCTTCACTCCTGGGTAGGACATTAAGGTCATGACTTCCTTAGGGTGTATAGATTTCAACTAGAATAGCCCAACATATCTTTTACCATTGCCACAAATGCTGCAACAATTTTGCTGCAGTGGTAAGTTTCATATCATGAATGTGATTTATGGAACTGCAAGCAGTGTTCCTGTAAGCTCATATGGCACACAATTTAAATTTTTTTGTTAAAATGTGAATACTAAAAATGATCACGTCCAAATGACGCACTCTGTGATATATTGATATTATTTGGAAACCTATTTGAAGGTGACTTTCTGTTTATTTTCCCATCATATTACCGAGTAGATGACAGGTGTTGGCAACTATGCATGCCTACCCAATTTTATCAAAATAAATAGCCAAGACATGAGAGTATGTTTGTACTGTGCAATGTACCATGCATTATTCCATGCTGCCATGAAATTGTCATATTACTATGTGGATTGCATATAATACTCAAATACAACAGGTTGGTCTGTGTTTCAAGTTTATACTGGAAAATTATGTGCAGTCTTTCAGATTAAATCTTTATACTGCTTCCTTTCCCCTTTAACTTTCAATCAAAATTATACAGTTTAAAGGCCTAATCAAAAATATGGGTCGATCCTTCATGTAATTATTTCGTGTAAGCTAATCCTAACTCTAACCCTAATCCTAACCCTAAGCCTAATCCTAATCATAACCCTAATCCTAACCCTAATCCTAAACTAACCCTAACCCTAATTTTGTGTAAAATTACATGAAGGAATAACCAAAATATGGGAGTGTTGATTATAATAATCACGCTAGTCAGCCCTCTTGATTTGTGAAAATGGTGATTATATTCTTCCAGCACATCAGGAAAGAATGGGGATTCTATTCTTCCCAAAGAATTTAGACCAGGTGAGTTCAGAGACAAATATACCACATGAAAAATGCCATATGTACACTATTCCAGTCCCCAGGCATTGCCAAGCAATACAGCAGATTTCCCATGACTTAATCCTGCAATACAGTCAAATTCTCCCAGTCTTTTCTTTGATCTTTGTGACTGGCACTCCGTCAAGTGACCATGGTTTTATGAGAACAGCTTCATTGGGACTTATCTGAGCTAAGAACCTAAGCTACAATAACAGATACAACTAATACCATCCAGTAATGATATTGCACTGAACTTGCCCACCTGCAAGAGATTATGAATGTTTAGCATTTCAATATTAATTTTAACGGAGAAGGAGTACATCATACTTCAAATGAAGACCGTTTGTGTAAAGAACATCAATCATCTTTTAATCCCATCTTACCTGTTCATTCTGATCATCCAACAGAGCACTGCTAGTACCTAAAATGCTTCCCTCTTCTGATGATCCAATCAGCCAAGCAACCATAGTTTGTAGATACTGCTGCGGGAAGATAGGAACATACAGACTACTCATAACACATAGACCTACTCTGATGGCAAGAGTTGGCTGAAAGTCTGCTGACAATGGAAGCAATTCTGAGAATGAATAACACAAAAAAACGGACGTCATAAATATGTGTTACAGTAATGTTATGGTTCTTGGAACTTTAAATAATCCAGGCAAAGTCATTTCACTTGAACTAATATTGCAATGTTCAGCATTTATTTTAATACCACAGTATTTCTATGAGGTACAAACACCATTCTAAAAGCTCTAAGAAATCCTAGTAGGGGGAAGATATGTCTAATTTGCATAAAAACAAAATGCATAGAGTAAATGTTGATCAATTATCTGTTTAAGAACCACACCCAATGTACGTATCTCATATATTAGGATTCAGAAATGATATTGGGCCCTAAATGGGTCAGAAATTGACCAATTTGATAAATTCAATCATCATGGTAGAGGTAGGAATATGATTGATTAAAATAAGAGAGCAGCGTGGCCAGTGGTTTAAGTATTTGACTCTGCCCCCCCATTCAATTCTCAGAGGAACAAAATATAAAAACTTTATTATCCATTCTCTCCATTACTGCATTTCAATTAAGGGGCAGGCGCAGCGAATGTCAAAGTTCTCAAAATCACAACCAGTTCTGATCAGGGTAATGCCTGGCTGTCTGTAAACCCTACCCTGGGTATCATGGGAGAACAATGTCTGACATTGAATGATTCATCCTGGTTATCAAAAGAAAATATCATTGGCAGAATGGTCAGAATATAAGATATTGACAAGACCCACTCACTCCTCAGGACAGGGTCAAATTTCCTGTTTAAATTGGCTGAAACACTCTTACATCACTTTATATTATTACATCCAGTTAAATATTCTGTTTTTTATCCAACAGTTCAACTCAGTGCACTTGACTCCGGGACATGACTAAAAAGCTCTAACACGCTAGTCTTCCTGCAGATAGCGCAGGACACACTGCATACACACAATGGCAGGAAAGGCCCAGCAAGCTGCTGTATATGACCACAACTCAACTGACCATCACCAGTGTTCCTCAGGATGCTGGATAGTTTCCTTTACCCAAAAATTCACACACTGATTGACTGCTGATATTTGCAACTATCCACCATCTCACTTTCATAGTTGATTTTAGGAAGTACAGGTACCTTATACCAGTAACCATATTTCCTGTAATAAACCCACATAGTTTTCAAAACATCAAGGAAAAAAGGATGTGCCTGGGTATAAACCAGTCACTATTAAAACCGCAATTGCTAAAAATGCATGCCAAAAGACAGATACACCCCTGTTCACTATACAATCCCATTGGAATTTGAGATCTACTGCATCCCAATATCTTTAGGGAATGTTCAATATTTACACCAGGGGGAGTTTCAATATTTATACCAGATGGGGCGTGGGAGTTTGACCAAAAAAAATTGCACCCCCCTCGCATCTGCTTAAAATTGTTAGATTCCCCCTTGTTTTCCATTTTTCCTCTATTAAAAAATCAACATCCCCCACCCCTTCTGATGGTTCAAGTAATTCAGATTCCCCCCCCAAGCCCCCCCCCCCCCCAAAAAAAATTCTGATTTCCCGCTTAAAACTCCCACTCCCGGGCCCACTCCGCGTAAATATTGAACGGTCCCTTAGCTGTGTCCTCATGGTAGGCAAACACTCAAGAGGAAACTCATGAGGATCAGAACCTTGTAGGTTTAGACTGGGGGTTCACTCATGCAAATGTACTTACAGGCTTGGCACTTGACCCATCTCATACCTCAAAGATACATGTATTTAGGGGGTTTTGTTGAGCCTCCAAGTGTACTAAGAGGGAACTTGGAGGTTTGTGCCGTGTGGACACATTGAAGGTTTCATTCAGAGTTTCTCTGTATGATTGTGCATAGTGATTGATCAATTAGTCCCATTTCTACACTCAGAGCACATGCTATTAAAAAAGTCACTTAGGGGAAGGCTCGCAGATTTCAGCTGGCAAAACCACTGTGTGGACAGAGTAACTGGACTTTCATACTAAGGGTTCATGCGCATCTGAGCATGGTTCAAGAAGACTTACAATCACACCCATTGGCATGATTAGTGTGCCTAGTGGTTTCCAGATAGCAAAGCTAGATATGACCTAATCACATGAACAATGCTATATATAGCCATGTATTCTGATAGTGGCTTGGTTATATCTCCCATTCAGATAGCCAAGTATCCCGATGTGTCTAGAATTTCACCTTATATTAGTGGTTAACCCAAAGACTTCATGATAGCCAAGAAATAACTTCAAGGTTCTCTCCTCTTTAGATCCACATTTCAGGCCTTTCCTTGGAATGAGACCAATGTACATACATACAAACATAAAGGTGATTTAAGGTGCTTATGCAAAAAATTGATCTAAACGCACAAAACTACAATACCAACAACAAACAATAACCAGCCAGTGGAAAACAAGTCAATGTGAAGACAAAATGAAGAATACTAAAAATTGTACAAGTGAGTTTTCAGCAGCTTTTTGAATTGTGTGAGAGAAGAAGCTTCCCGTATGTTCCGTGGCAGGCTGTTCCAGATGGACGGTCCAGCAGCTGTAAACAACTTATCACCACAGGATAACTTGCACATGGGAATGTTTAGGAGAGTTCTGTCCAGGGCAGATCTTGTAACAGGGCCACTGGAAGGTGTTGGCTTAAGACTAATTGAATCGATGAGGTATCGCGGAGCAGAGTCAGTCAGGCACTTATAAATCAGAAGACAGAGTTTGAATTGGATGCGGTTGCTTATCGTAAGCCAATGAAGATTGTTCATGAGAGGTTTTGGATCAGTACGTCTAGGAACGGAGAAAATTAGCTTAGATGCTTTGTGTTGAAGGGATTGAAGGCGGCGAAGATCTTGAGACTTGAGTCCATAGAGAAGGCTGTTACCATAGACCAAACGTGAAAGTATAAGGGCCCGGACAACATGATGTTTAGTGTCCGTATCCAAATGATTCTGTATTCTTCTGATGTTCCGAAGCTGGAGGTTGACAGAGGAACCGATGGAGTTCACCTGTTTTGTCATAGCCATATGACTGTCAAAAATCACCCGAGGTTGCGAACATTTGGAGATGGTTTTATAATGCTTTGGCCAACTTTGAGTTCAAGATTCGGAAGCTTTTGAAGGCGATAATGGGATCCAGCAATGAAAAATTCTGTTTTGTCACTGTTCAGTTTGAGTTTATTTATATTCATCCAGTTTTGCAGTTCGTGGATACAGGCTTCAAGTTTTGTAACGCCTTCTCAGCAGCGGCCGGGATGTTAGGACAAAAGGAAACATACAATTGTGTATCGTCTGCATATATATGAAATGAGACATTATGTTTACGAATTATGTCCCCCACTGGCAAGGTATAAATATGTAAATAAAGTAAATAAGTAAATAAATAAATGTAAAAGAAGTGGTCATAATATTATTTTGTTGGTTTACTTCTTTCTTTCTTTATTAATTTCTATCTTTCTCATTCATATATTCATATACAGTTCATCCTCCCTTATCCTATTTTGTCACCTTAATTTCATGATCTGAAGTATTTGGAATGATATCTATCTTGCTATCTTAAAATATCAAATTTCATTGTTAAGTGAGATGTCTTTGGTCATCCTAAATTAAGCACTTTGGACTTATCTGGCCAATGCTTGGTTCCATCATGGCGAGATAACTGGTTGGACTTTTAAATGCTGGACAGTCCATACTATGTGCACCAGTACAGTAGCAAAGACTACATGCCCTTTAATTGTTACAAGTTTGTCCATTATCCATGGCATATATGTGACCCCTCGGCACAACTGAGCCCAGATGTCGCCAGTGCCACTATTGAGATATGCTCCATTGAACTTACCAATAAACAATAGGAAACAATGGATTTATTGACTGTTTTATTGATTTTTCACTACTTAAATGTCAAGTACTATATACATGATATACATCATTTTAAAGCTAATTTTAAGCAGAATATTTTGGTTGAATATCTCAAAAGTGATGATTGGCGACATCCGGGCTCAGTTGTGCCGAGGAGTCACATATGGTACAGATCAGCATTGAATTTTAGACATGAAAACATTACATCTAGAACACACACATTTTCTATACATCAGCTCGAAGTCTGAGTTGGACTTTGAGGTACTGCTTTGTCAATCATAATAACACAGGAATCTACACTGTATATAACATGTACCTACTTCAGAATGGATAACCAATATAAGGACTTAAAGACATATAACATTATGTTGTTCATAGTATAAAATGTGGAGGTTTCTACACTGACATAACCCAATTGGCAAAGACCTGCCATCTAATCTTCGTTACTGCAATCAAATCAATAGGCCTATAGGATATACACGTAGGATGTGAAAGTCTCATTTCCTTATACACCTCGTATATTGCTGCATATCCAGGGTAGCAGCAACTTGGCTTACTTCCTGAATGGGTTGTTGTTTTGGGTACCCTAACTTTTACTAGTCCTATATCATACACCTAAATACAGGGCAAGGCCTATATCATACTATCATGGATAAGTCTAGGTAGCATATCATGGTGAGCAGCATGATATTGAAGTCTATGTCTCTGGTGCCTGCAAGCCTTGACAGATCTTGAATTTGTTATCAATGGAATGAAAAGATTATCCATGTACAACCTACCTCTCTCCATCCAATCATAGCAATTATAGCTATCAATAATAGATATTATGAAAAAAAAGTGGTCATTTAGTAACAAATTAAGTCTAGATTCTATTAAATACATTTTATTCAGGACTCACTTCCCTGTTGTACTATAATGGATTCTATCCAAATTTTAATTCCATAATTTTGCTACAATTTTAGGTGAAAACAAATTTCAAGTTAATTTGTTTATTTTTATAGACACAAAATATATTTGTGTGTTGTCATTTTGCAGTAGCTGCTTTCTAAACGGTGCAAAAATAAATGCTTTCCACGTTTACCGTGCATTTAACTATAAATACTAAAAGGACAGTGCACACCACCAACAACTTTTGCACATGTTGAGGGCAGTAAACTTGCAAACATGTTGTTCAGGCACAGAAGCTCATGTATGTCATTCTCTATGCAAAACAACACTGAAATTCAGGATACAAAAAAGGAACTGAATATCAGCCGTTGTAGATCACTGCTTAAAAGCAATAATGTGCGATTTGCTCACAACGATGCCCTCATTCTTTTTCCGAATTTGAACTTTTTGAACAACTGTAATACCCAAAGATGCACTTTTAAAATACCCTGTGAAAGACTTAACCTGAAATGCTTTAATTACAGTAAAAAAGTTTTCCCGGTTTTATTCGCCAACAAATTGATATAAACAGTGGACGATATAGGTGCTAAAATAAAATGTCGCGTGATATTCTCTTGTTTACCTTATGTGTTTGGCCTGGAATCAAAAGAAGACATATCTGACAGTGAAAACCAACAATTTTTGGGGAAATTAAATTCTATTTTGTATGTAAATCGCACATTATTGCTTTAATAGCCTCAGACTCTCAACTTACGATTTTAGACCCAATCTGTGCAACTTCTTGCCTACAAGCCCACTAAAAGGGAATCCTTTAAACAGGTAAAAGTTTGGAAAGGTAACAGGGTATTTATTTACGCAGGAGGAGCACTAATTAGGATGAATGCAGTTGGTACTATCCAGGGATGTGAGAGTAGATCTCATATCCCTGTCCTGCCCATTCTAGATGTGTGATCATACGTTTCTCATACAACATACAATGCCCAGGATACAGCAATATAGGCCTGCCAAGTCAAACAAACTGACAAAATATCTAGTATTTACTTACTTTGTTCTATAAAAAAACAAATATTCAACAAAATTCTCTCAGAATACTCAATTACTCATATTGCATGAATAGTTTGATTAGTTTTCTTCATCTTTGATAAAGCTGTTCAGAAGTTTTTACTTGTTCAAGTGATGGTCTTAGGCTTGGCATTCATACTACATGTTACCATTTTTCACCCTGATGTGGCAGTGATATCAACGTGCAGCGTTTGTAAGCATGTGCACACCAACACTTTGAGCGAATGCTATCGATTGAGGCTGTGCCCAATGAAATGTGCAATGACGTCACTGCCACATCAGGTGAAAAATGGTAATATTGCTGCTTTGCCTTACCCCATTCAGGCCAAGAATAACCATTTCTTGCACAACCTGAAAATTATGTAAAACCTAAAAACAAGCGTGAACCTGACCAAAAACCTCTAAATCAGTAAATGGACTGAAAATCGATCAATTTGTTGATATTTTGGTGGTCTAAAACTGGAAATCTGGAAATTCTTATGCCTCGATATAACCCAAAATATAACTGGGAAAATACATGCACTTCTATTTTTACACACCGCATCACTTGGTTTTATGCATTCTGTAAACAAAACTCAAGTGGAAAGCTGTGACACAGTGAAACTTGTAGCTTGTCATGTGCATTACCCATGTATAATTTCCTTCCTGTATGCTACATATCACATTTTGTTTGCACTGGTTATAATTTTCACACTATTGCACTATTAAAAGAGACATTAAAAATTTGTTATAGCTCACTTTCTCACACTCTTTTTTAACCTATTGTATTTTTTTTAAACCACATTTGATATAAATAATGTTTCTATGTTAAATTTCTATATATGAAGAGCTTAGTTTCAAAACCCCTTACATCCACTTGCCCATTTTGAGAACACATCAAAAATCATCAAAAAATCACTGATATATGGGGTTTTCAACAAAAGCAGTTTTTGGCGGGATGCTCATCCTACCCAAGCATCCCGCCAAAAACTGCTTTTGTTGCAAACCCCCATATATCAGTGATTTTTTGATGATTTTTTGATGTGTTCTCAAAATTGGGCAAGTGGATGTAAGGGGTTTTGAAACTAATCTCTTCATATAGATGACACTGTTTGACTTGTGGTCACCTGTGACATTCAATTAGTTTGCATAACTAGAGTGGTTACTGCACCACAGCTGAACCACAGGGCTTTGGCAGTATATTGTGGTATACCACTGTCACATGTTTCTGACTTCTTCTCTTGTATGTGACACCATACGCGGGTCACACTTTTGTTTTGTTTTTAAGATATTTTATATAGCAAGACCCAAAATATGAATATTGAGCCAGGTCTTTTAAAGGAATATTGATCCGGGTCTTATGAGGAGAGTCACCCCTGATGGGTAAAATATTTTTAGATTCTTTACTTTTTTCTCTTTCATTTGACACCACTCGGGAGGGTTATACCTCCTTGGCATTTCCAGATATGATGAAAAGGACCCAAATTATGAATATTAAACCAGGTCTTATAAGAAGTGTAGGGAACAGACTCAGAGGTGCATATTTCATATTTTTTTCAGGGAGGGGGGCATTGGGGTAAGGAATACCATAGGAGGCAGTTGAAAAACAAATAACGCTTAAAAAATAGCAACTGCTCTTGTTAGGTGCTTTACGTGTGAATTTCAGAGAATTTGTGAAAAACAAAAATTCCATCTAAATGCCTGACAGAATAATCTTGTGAAACAAGATAAAGTTACTAGTATTGTAGGTAAATTTAACTGCATGTGTTAATATTTCCTGCTGCTGTATGACCTCTAATGGCACCTCATATCCTCAATGCCAGTCACTATTACACTTGAGTACAGGAAACCAATTGATAACAACTATCTGGTATGCAGTCACAGTTGCCATACACCTGTCTTTAACACCTAATTGGGCCTGCATCCACAAATGACACCCCTTATGTCAAGCCTAAGGTTGGGATCTCCTTTATAGATCCCATACCATTCCTCTTGTGTGTCCGCTTTATTTGTCTCAACTTTATATTTGAGCGCAAACTCCGCTAGGTCATGCTCCCCTCTGACCCACCTTAAAGAGGTATTTCCTGATCCTAGCATCCTCTTCTTATGACATTTTTCAGTAGATATCCACGAAAAAAGCTTATTCCCAAAATTTCAGTTGATTCCGATTTTGCGTTTGTGAGTTATGCATGATTATGTGTATTGCACTGCTCCATAGGCCACTGTTGTAATTTTGTTCTGGTATACCAGAACGAAATTCAAATTTGACGATATCTTTGCCAAACGAATTAATCTGCAAGAATTTTTTGGTAAACAAACATTATGTAGCCAGAGGTTTCCAGTGGTATAAAAATCTCAACTTTTTTTGAGAAAAGTGGGGGGGTGAGGCTGCGGATCACAAAATGCCCTTTTAAGCAACATATAATGGACATTAAAAAGTTCAATCAACAGCATTTAGCTAGGTGATCATAGTTTATCTTATATACTTATTTATTATGTCAATGATTAAAATGGAAGAAAAGATTTCTGTCATAATATGGGTATATTTTTTACATATCACATTACCACATTTGAGGATCACTTCCTATGTTCAAAGCATCCAGCTCCCGGGATGCAGCTCCCAGTCCAATTTGAATTGGGTTGCACTTATTATTTCTACATGCTTGTTGAGAGGTGATACTTATTGTGGCAATTAAAGTTCTATCATCTTTTTACATCTAAATATACACATTGTGAAAAGAGCACAAGTCTATATCAGGGCATGTGGTTCTTGGTATAAGGGCCAACAAATACACAGGCAAACAAACAAACACAGCCAATGATATGCTGCACTTCCATCTGCATTGAACTATACACTAGCTTCCACAGAAGTATGGCAGTCTTTTGCTCTGATTGACGCAAGTGACTTCCTTTCAAGAGCGCTGCTCTGCGCCAACCAACACTTTGATGTGCAATCGGCCAATCAGATAATCGGATTGTTGTTATGATTGTCAAAAGATTGACTCAGCCGATTAGAACCCCACTGCCATGTTTACGCTATACATCTTCTCAAAATGTAAACAACTGCCATTCTTCTCTGCCAGAGACTGTAACATTTAATTCAGGACACTAAGAGCAATTGCAATGAAGTTAACATACACTTTGTTATGGCGATCAAGTTTTCCCTACACATTGGAAGTGGATGTGGTAAGTATTAGCATCATGTTGGTTTTCATGGAAAAACTTTGGCATGATCAACAGGTATTATATAAACATAAACATAATTTTTTCATCAGGTTTGCCATCGCAAATAATAAAAGTGATGCCACCCAGGTATCCTTCCCAGGTCCTCAGGTTTACATAGAATGTTGTGAAGTCAATGAATGACTAAGTTTGCATAATTCTGCCTGGCATAGTATTTACCCCAAGTTAGTGCATACATTTTGACGACAAACTCTATTCCAAAATCCACATCCACTTCTACTCTACAAGGAAAATTTCACCTCAATAATTTGCAATTCATTGTTTATTTCTTAAAAAAAAAAGTAGCCTCATCACTTTTAAATCTTAATATCTTCTTATTATTTGCAGTTTTGTTAAAAATTTTCAATAACTGTGCCCTGCAATAGTGATACAGCATTTTGGCCCAAAAGAAATTGGCAACTGAATCATGTGCATTGTATTGTCATCCATTACAAGGATGATGGTCATATTATGGTTATGGTTAGATAGTGTGATTGATAACACAATTCAAGGGATTCACACACTTTCCACAAAGAGTGTCATAATCCTTAAGGGGGTACTACACCCCTGCCCAATTTTGTGCCTAGTTTTACATTTTTCTAACAAATTATAGCGCATTGGGGACAAGTAAGATATGTATATTATAGGGGCAAGGACTACAACTACTGCACTGGAAATTTTATTTCAGCACAGACAACAGTTGTGGAGTTACATTCAAAAATGAGGGAAAACCAATATTTGATCAATAAATCAATAACTACTTGCTTTGAGTTGCTGAATTTTCAGTACAGTAGTTGCAGTCCTTGCCCTATAATATACATATCTTACTTGTCACCAATGTGCTATAATTTTTGAGAAAAATGCAAAAAAATAGGCCCAAAATTGGCCAGGTGTAGTACCTCCTTAAGTTACTAACAGATTGACCATCAAAACTTATTAGCTACTTTATTTCAGATTAATTTGACTGTCTAATCTGGCTTAGAACCACCAACTTCAATACAGGGTAGCCCCATTTGTAATTCAATGATGAAGATGAAGGAAGATCAATAGCCCAATGATAACTGTTTTGTGGCAATTAGAAGATGTATAGCAACCAGAGGTAAGTGGGGAGGGGGAGCAGGTGGAAAGTTGCCCACTTTGGCTCAAAATACCAGGACCAAGGGATCAAACAATCATTTTCAATTATAGACCCATGACCCCAATCAAGAAGTTAATGAGCAGATTAAGGGAACAACTGCAAAATCAATGTACACTATACAGATATGTCTCAAAATAAGAATTTAACATGTTTAAAGGGGGTGAAAAGTAGAAAAGAAGAATAACTAGTGGCAAATGGTGGTCATAGACCACAAACCTAGCTGGGGCATGTTGGTGTTTTGGAGGTATCTCAAAGTGACCCCTGTAAAATGTTCCACTGGTCATGAGGTTTGTTGTCACCGAGTTTGAGTCCCATACGACTTACAGATGCCCAGACAATTAAATTCTACGATTTGACCCAGTTGACCTTTGACCTGACCCCTGTACAGCATTCCAAAGTGTTCCCTGGTCAGTAAGTTTGTTATCATAGAGTTTGAGCCCTGTACCCCTTACAGATGTCCAGAAAATGCATTTCTAAAATTTGACCTCTGCATGACCTTTGACCTGACCCCTTCAAACTGTTCCCATGTTCATGAGATTTGTTGTCACTGAGTTTGAGACCCATTATACCCCATACAGATATGCAGAAAATGAAATTATATGATTTGACCCCAGTTAACCTTTGACATGACCCCTGCAAAGTGTTCCAAAATATTCCCCTGGTCATTAAGTTTGTTGTCACAGAGTTTGAACACTGTACCCCTTACAGATGTCCAGAAAATGCATTTCTAAAATTTGACCTCTGCATGACCTTTGACCTGACCCCTGTAAAATGTTCCCCTGGTCATGAGATTTGTTGTCACTGAGTATGAGCCCCACACCCCTTACAGATATCGAGATTATAAGGCAAAATAGATTTTACCCCCTTAATGACCTTTGACCCCAATTCTGTGTGCAAGGTATGGGCACTGGGTAAAGCCGATGCACATGTGTAAATGACATCATTGTACTATGTAATATGTGGCAGAAGAAGCATTTTGAAGGTATTTGATTATATACCGGTAATGCCCCTTAATGACCTTTTGACCCCAATTCTGTTTGCACCATATGGGCATTGGATATAGCCGATACATATGTGCAAGTTACGTAATTGTAGGGTGTAACATGTAGGAGTAGAAGCATTTTGAAATTAATTGCCAGAAAGAAAGAAAGAAGAACTAGTGGCAAATGGTGGTCATAGACCACAAACCTAGCTGGGGCATGTTGGTGTTTTAGAGGTATCTGACCCCTGCAAAATGTTCCCCTGGTCATGAGGTTTGTTGTCACTGAGTTTGAGCCCCATACCCCATACAAATATCCAGAAAATTTAATTATATGATTTGACCCCAGTTAACCTTTGACATGACCCCTGCAAAGTGTTCCAAAATATTCCCCTGGTCAGTAAGTTTCTTGTCACAGAGTTTGAGCCCGTGCACCCTTACAGATGTCCAGAAAATGCATTTCAAAAATTTGACCTCTGCATGACCTTTCTCCTGACCTCTGCAAACTGTTCCCCTGTTCATGAGATTTGTTGTCACTGAGTTTGAGCCCCATACCCCATACAGATATTCAGAAAATGAAATTATATGATTTGACCCCAGTTAACCTTTGACATGACCCCTGCAAAGTGTTCCAAAATATTCCTCTGGTCATTAAGTTTGTTGCCACGGAGTTTGAGCCCTGTACCCCTTACAGATGTCCAGAAAATGCATTTCTAAAATTTGACCTCTGCATGACCTTTGACCTGACCCCTGTAAAATGTTCCCTGATCGTGAGATTTGTTGTCACTGAGTTTGAGCCCCACACCCCTTACAGATGTTGAGATAAGGCAATTGTAAGATTTTACCCCCTTAATGACCTTTGACCCCAATTCTGTGTGCAAGGTATGGGCATTGGGTAAAGCCAATGCACATGTGTAAGTGACGTCATTGTGCTATGTAATATGTGGCAGAAGAAGCATTTTGAAGGTATTTGGTTATATACCGAAAATGCCCTTTAATGACATTTGATCCCAATTCTGTTTGCACCCTATGGGCACTGGATATAGCCGATACATATGTGCGAAGTTACGTAATTGTAGGGTGTAACATGTAGGAGGAGAAGCATTTGAAGTTTGTTGCCAGAAGAAGAAGAAGAACTAGTGGCAAATGGTGGTCATAGACCACAAACCTAGCTGGGGCATGTTGGTGTTTTAGAGGTATCTGACCCCTACACAATGTTCCAAAAATGTTCCCCTGGTCATGAGGTTTGGCGTCACCGAGTTTCAGTCCCATACTCCTTACAGACGCCCAGAAAATTAAATTCTAAGATTTGACCCAGATTACCTTTGACCTGACCCCTGCACAGCGTTCCAAAGTGTTCCCCTGGTCAGTAAGTTTCTTGTCACAAGAGTTTGAGCCCCGTATCCCTTACAGATGTCCAAGAAAATGTATTTCGAAAATTTGACATCTGCATGACCTTTGACCTGACCCCCGCAAACTGTTCCCCTGTTCATGAGCTTTACTGTCACCGAGTTTGAGTCCCATACTCCTTACAGATGCCCAGAAAATTAAATTCTAAGATTTGACCCAGATAACCTTTGACCTGACCCCTGCACAGCGTTCCAAAGTGTTCCCCTAGTCAGTAAGTTTCTTGTCACAAGAGTTTGAGCCCGTATCCCTTACAGATGTCCAGAAAATGCATTTGAAAATTTGACCTCTGCATGACCTTTGACCTGACCCTGTAAAATGTTCCCCTGATCATGAGATTTGTTGTCACTGATTTTGAGACCCACACACATGTTGAGCTAAGGCAATTGTAAGATTTTACCCCTTAATGACCTTTGACCCCAATTCTGAGTGCAAGGTATGGGCACTGGGTAAAGCCGATGCACATGTGTAAGTGACGTCATTGTGCTATGTAATATGTGGCAGAAGAAGCATTTTGAAGGTATTTGGTTATATACCGAAAATGCCCTTTAATGACCTTTGATCCCAATTCTGTTTGCACCCTATGGGCACTGGATATAGCCGATACATATGTGCAAGTTACGTAATTGTAGGGTGTAATATAGGAGGAGAAGCATTTTGAAGTTTGTTGCCAGAAGAAGAAGAAGAAAGAAGAATCGGATAGCAAAACAGTACCTAGCTTGGGGGGTTGAAAACCCCCCAGCTAGGTAAAGAAGAATCGGATAGCAAAACAGTACCTAGCTTGGGGGTTGAAAACCCCCAGCTAAATAAAGATCGATAGCAAAACAGTACCTAGCTCGGGGGGTTGAAAACCCCCCAGCTAGGTAACTATGAACCGTTTGCCCCATGTCCCCTCTTCCAAGAATGTGCATTTAATGAAAGATAAATCACAACATAAACTTGGTGGAATGTTCCTGTGTAGTATTTACATCTTTAATCATGAAATACATTCCACAATATTAAGCCTTGAAGCAGGTGTGTTTTATGATGCAGAAAACCTTATATATGATGATCAAAATGGTTACCAACAGGTAATTTGTAAGGTAAATAACAATGTTTGTAACTCCACCAGTCTATCAAGACCAGTGGAGTTATTGATGGGAACACAGGAAATGTAATATGTCCTGTCAGTTTGAGGGAAAAAGTATCAGACAACCATGGTGTTAGGTAACAATGGCGTTGGGTAGTGAGCTCAGTAGAGAGAACACCTTCCCCCTCCCCAACTCAAAATTTGAACCACAATCTTTGCATAAGGCCAAATATATATGATTGTTCAAAGATCCCCTCCAACATGTATGGGGCTAATTAGCTTAATAAATTGCCCAAAAAGGTGTGAATTAGGATACTATTGCATCATTTCATTCATGTTTTAGAAGTCTCTAGAAACTGTTTAAAAATCTTCATGATGTCAACAATTCTGTAAAAAAAACCTTTTTTTAATTTCCAAAATTATGTTGGTATTCTTTTGTAGAGTAAAAATTTTTTCCAGATTAGCAACGGTCAGAAGAGGACATTAAAACTCTTTTTTTTTGCCCAACTCACCTGATGGGCCTACATAAAAGCTTTCAAAAGTAGCTTGCTTTGCATTCTTGACTTAACACTCTTTGTAAGCCTTATCATGAAAAACCTGATTGTCCAAAAATAGCTCAGTGAAACATGAACTCACCTGCAAGATGTGATTTGTTAGGTAGTGCTGATATAGCTTGTTTCACAGTATGGCATGCTGCCAGCTGCACATGAATGTCATCATCTTGAAGTAATCGCATTACAACACTCCATAACCTGAATGGGATCTGGAAACCTGCAGATGATGATTAAAATAGTAGGATATGTCATAATTACAATCCAACAATGATGTAGGTGAAATAAAAGGCTCTGAGACAATAAATGTATCTAAAAGGAAAATAATAAAAACCAATATAGAGTGTATGCAATAAACCCAAGCGGAACGAGAGTTGCTAAGTAACCGCTAACCGAACCATAAACACATGCATGATCAAAGAGCGAGTCTTCAATTTCCCCATAGCTTCCCACGTTGTACACACATCAGTCGAATTTGGCGGTGTTCGTTTGTTTGTCCTCCAAGTTATAGCATTGTTCACTTTGTGTTGAACATTGTAAGTGGGCCTCACTAATGACATAAAGGTTACTGTTATATCATGTCAAGAGGCCACTTTCATGAATAAGCTAAACAGCCTATGTGGAGGAATTGTATGCATGAGCAATCACACCAATGACGTAGTAATGAATACCCTCTATTCCACAAAGAGATCTTACAAGTTGATCTCAAATGACCTTTGACCTCCGTATGTGACCTTTGATACCATCAATACATGTATGCACCCATAGTGCAGTTATGAACCAAGTTTGGTTGCAACAGGATTTGAACTGTTCACCCAAGACCATTTAATCCCCTCTTATCAGATGAGATAAAAAGAACATTTAAAATTGATGTATTTCATGACTGATTTAATGATTATAAAACCCTCACAGCTGTATTATCCCATGAATATGAATTTCAAATGGGGTTACCTGAATGAGTGACTCCATTTGAAATCGACACCCCCGGTATGGGAGATTAAGATTATGTCTTCCATAGGAGGTGTAATGGATTTCAACTGGAATATCTCATTTACTCACAAAAACATTAGGAAACAGAACAGTAATAGAAATCTGCTCACATTTGCGGAAATTTTGTTTTCTGAAATACAGGAATCTTGCTTTGACAGCCACTACAATGAAGAGTAAGACAATAACCCATGAGATTCACCATATTTGTGAAATTACCTGGAAGCTGAAAATATCATCAAGCTACACTGTGTCAACCAGTAATAATGTATATATGACCAGGAAAGAATTTTCCTTGCATGACAAATTTAAGTAACTTTCCTTGGAACACACAAAACAGGTGTTTAATCTAATTTTAAAACTATAGGTTTTCCTGTTAATATTGTGTAATTGTCCTTTAAACCATTCTTCTTAAAATAATGGCATGAAGTACACTTCTTTAAATTTAAAGTATTGTGCATACTACTTTCTTTGAAATTTAAAATTTGAAGGTACTTTGAATGTCAAAACAACAAAAATAACTCATTTTACAGAATTTACATTATGTACAAGGGGGTAACCACAGTCTTAACAGGTGCATATGTGTGTTTCCCCTACATAAGACACAAGACCCACCACAGCCTTTCCCCCTACTACATGTACTCCCAAGGAGGGTATGCATCATGGTTCATTGCTTATCATATGCAATGAACCAGGTAGGATACAGTAGATACATATTTCATAGTGTCAGTTACAATTATGACAAGACTAATACATGTACACATTCATGGGTCAGGCTACTTTGTTGAACATTTGAACCTTTTAAGGTCCATAAAAAGTAGAATGTTATTAGAATTTGATAAATAGGCAACTTTACACAGCACATTTAATGCTTATTTATCACATTAATTATGGTACATTACTAAATTACTTAAAGGAATATTTTGTGATCCTAGCATCCTCTTTTTATGACATTTTTCAGTAGATATCCACACAAAAAAGCCTATTCCCAAAATTTCAGTTTGCAAGTTATGCATGATTATGTGTATTTCACTGCTCCTTAGACAATGTGTTGTAATTTTGTTCTGGTATTCAAATTTCGTGATATTTTTGCTAAACAAATTAATCTGCAAGAAAGTTTTTGTACATATACATTATGTAGCCAGAGGTTTCCAGTGGTATAAAAATCTCAAAAAAATTTTTTGAAAAAAGTGGGGAGAAGATGCTGTGGATCACAAAATGGCCTTTTCAATATTATTTATCTATTCAATTCTTTATTCATTCATTTTTCATTCATTTTTAATTTATTAATTTGTTCATTCATTTAGTCACTTAAATATTTTCCAGGATGCATTTGTTCTTACTACATACTTAATCTCGAAACATGATGTATAGATGTGAGTCCAGTAACTTCTATGATGTGTAGAAGTCTGATAATATCATCTTGATATCTTGATATGTTAGGCCCTTCATACTTGATTCTGAGTTTCCAGTCACATAAGTTTCAGAAAACAAACAAGGCAACTTTTTCATTATTTCTTATTTTTGCAACTTTCATTTTCAGTCAAAATACAGAATTAAGTGACGTCTACTACACACCAATTTACCTAATAAAGAGAGGACATTTACTTACGCATGCTTCAGCGGGTGTAGTATGTGAAGCAAATTCAGATTGAATTCATTCTAAGTCAAATGAAAAGGTGCACAAGTTTACAGGATTTTACCGCAAAAATGCATATTTTTTAATTGTATTTTTTGAAGAAAAAAAACCAGTGATTCAAACGTGGATGTGAATTTCAAACATGCGCTGGGCATCTGGAAACTCTAATCAAGTTTGAAGAGTCTTACCTGTACATCTTTATACACATAAACATTGAGACAGTCCCCTACCTAAAAGTTGATGATGATCTACCATGACGATGCCAGCAAGTTTGCTGAGAGTCTCTGCAACCACTTCTCTACATTGGTTACTATGCTCAGGTTGGCTGTAATCATCTAGTAGATTGCTCCAAGTGTGAAGAGCCTGAGTTGTAGATTCAGTCTTGAAAAGAAAAGAAACACATTGTAAAATTTGAATTCTATTATATACTTACACAACTCTCATCAAAATGAATATTTTCATGAAGGTCAATTAGAAAATTTAGATGGAAATAACAAAAAATTTAAACTACCAAAATGTCAATATTAAAATATAAGGATTCCCTCATCATGATTACAAAAATTGCATATTTCTTTTCCATTTTAATAAAAACAAACTCAAATCTTTTCTCAATCTGTTGCAAAATGTCTGTAAAAATTATCTAACCATTAGTCCATGTTTTGACATGGTCTTGCATCAACAATATAGATAATAATGAAATAATTCAAATAATGAATAATGAAAGAGTCGCCTCATCACTCGACAAACAAATGTGACAGGAACTGTAACATCAACTTTCACTAGCCTTACAATGCAGGACTTTCAAGGTACTGAAATTGAACTGTCAAGATGATCTTCATTCAATATAATGAAGAAATCAATTAAAGAGTAACTTGGAATTTTAAAAAAATCATTATGGAGAAGATTTATCTTTGAAGACAACAAAAAATGTGCTGTTTTGTTAAAATAAATATGTTATTGCAACTCAGAATTGTTATTTCCTGTTAGATGAATGTATCATATCATGAAGTCAAAAGAAGGACAATCTAGAAATTTAAGTCGACCACACAACAAATATGCATTTAAAGCAAATGTCCCTGATACCTTTAAAGATAAGTTTTAAAGCAGCAGTTTATTGGTGTACATCCAACTAACCACAGTACTTCCTTTATTGGAAGTCTGCACTTTTAACAGCTGACCATCAAATTTCACCAAAATTTGTCAAAACAATTTCTCACAAATAGAATTGTGTGAATCTGTAAGCTTACCATGTTTTCAACTTTATTGCACAAAAGTGGAATAAGTGATGATGTCATTCTAATGGCAGCGCATACTATTTCATCCCTGAAAAACAATCAGAAGGCAAATAATTACATTGTTATTGAATAACACATGTCAGTCCCACATAGTATTAAAGAGTAATTTCATAAATGTAAATTACACTTAAAAAACGTTGATCTCTACATATTCTGTTTTATAATTACTGATTCAATAGTGCACTAGTTCCATACACACCTAATCTGATTTTTTGGTTGCTCTCAAATTTATTATATATCAGCTCAGAGATTCTCTTTATGCTTGGAAAAAAAAGTGATGACAACCTTTTCATCTATACTATTCTGATAACATATTGCCTTCTGTTATCAAACACCGACTAAAAATAGACAACCCTCTGCATGACCTAAAATATTAATGTCCATATCATAACTACATGTAAATCTAAGAAATAAGTTATCAACACACAATGTATCAGCTTCACAGGTTTCTATTGAAAAATGGTTTATCTTTGCCTTTCTGTTGTTTATATGCAACAGTGGTGCTCCAAGAATATTATTTTCCAAGACTAGACCATGTTAATGGAGGTAACATAGGGGGCAGCGTGTCCCCTTTACATTTGTGACTGGACGCGGCGAATCAGCCGTAAAGTCGGCCCGGTCAATTTTGTTTTATTTCGTGTTTAGAAAATATATACCATAAGCTTTAAAATGGTATATCATTTGACTTCAAACGATATCCAAAAGCCGGGTTATGATTTGTTGAACTCTGTTCCTTCGACAAAATTGTATTTTTTATCAGTTCTACATGTGTCTCTTTTTCTACATTTCTGGTAATAAATATCCAACAGTCATAATTGGCGGTCATTCCAAATCATCCCCAAGTCAACGAGGTTCAGAAATATTCTCTCATTGTTCATTGTTGATTATACATACCTAGACAAAATACAATGCTTTGTTATCTACCACTTGAACAGGATTTAGCCAAAGCAAACAAAGACAAGAACTATTCTATAGAAATAGGTAGAAGCTTATTATCCTCTTCAGCAGTAGTATTATTGATTGATTTAAACAGCGTTTGATAAGATACTTATGCATAGCAATTGATACACCTATGAATAACGACCTTCACATACATTTTACACTTTAACTCAGAATACAATTTGCCGAGTTTACGGCTGATTCGCCGCGTCCACTCACATTTAGGAAATATGGTTGGGAATAGTCAGCTGTGAAATTCTTACCCATAGGTTTTGTGTGTAAAATATGGTCAATATCAATATTGTATTACAAGAATTTTGGGTGATATTGAGTCAAAGTTGGTCATTTTGGGTGGAATTTGAGAGATTTGGGGATATTTTGGGTGGATTTGAAGAGATACTTTGACCTTAATGGATGGGGCGGTATCCGTCCGTCCCCTTGACACTCCCTTGACTACGGGCCTGCCTTAGATTATTACCTTTGGTTTTCTTGATTTGCCACCTGTAGTATCTTATTGAAGCAGTCCAAACAGGAGATAGCAGCACCACCTGGTAGTACCCATGGAAATGTGTGGCTTAAATGATGGCTACTTAGGAGCAGCAATGCCTGCATACAGAATAACAAATGACAAAGGTGTAATTCAGGTTGAAATATACAAGAAACATGTGATGCGATCAAGCAAAATCAGTCGGAACTCGGAAATATGAAATTTTTAGTTTCTTATAGGTTAGTAAAACATTTACAAATCTTGATTTTGCAGAAAATCCCATTGAAATTGAACAACCAGTTTCAAAGATATGAGCAATTAAAAAGTTTCCAAAACAACAGGAAACAAAAGGAAATATTTTCTTTGTATGGCTATATCTCAAAATCAATATTTCCGAGTTCCGACTGATTTTTCTTGATCCCATCACATATACTAATTATGACATATTTATTGTTTTACAATGATGAGTTTGTCACAACAGAAGATCTGTGAGGAGTGACATCATTTATAACACGGCTATGAAATGAAGAACTGTAAATGCAACATTCTGGATATCATCTAGATACCCTCTTGGAAGTACAGTCAAAGTGATAATTTTGTATGTGAAGAGTTTAAAAGTTTCACCTTTTACAGTGTATCATCAATCCAAATGTTTGCATGTTATAAACAAACAGGAAAAAATAGATAGAATTATCTTTAAATATTATCATTAAATATTTTGATTGGGAAGTTAAATAATTTGAATCAGGCTATTCAATAAGAACATTTTCATACACATGGATTTGTCATGTTGAAAAGTACATTCAACTTTTTTCATCATAAGAGCATAACATAGTCATGATACATTCCTTCCTATTAAACCATGATTAGATCAACATTGTAAATGTTTAGAATGACTGTGTGAGAGGAAGAAATCTGAATGTGCAATGGCTGCTCCACTACAGGTTGATTTGTGAAACTGTATAGGTTTTTATGACATATGGTACTGTAAAAGCTTAATTTATTTTCTCGCTTTTCACGCTGCAAGCAGCTACCACAATGGTACAAATGTACGAATATATTCTTTTTGTGTACATGTTATTGTAAGGAAGCATAGAATCGCAAATTTAAAAACACAGTGAAACTCTTCAAAATTGGAAAAGTGCAAAAAAATTAATTGCACAAAAGTGTCCATTATTTTACAGCAAAAAAAAACTATCCTCAGGTACTTGATTAATGAGTCTGGAACCTTTTTTAATTATTTGTCATGTCAACAAGTTGCTACAATAAGCACGTCAGGAACCACTGTCATAGAATTTTAGTCAGAAGAGGTGTGAGTGATGGCAGGGTAGGATGCATGTGTGGAGGGTATTTATTGGTGACGCATCCTCTATCAAGCAAAGGTATGCTCAGCTTTTCTGTGGATATTATGTTAAAATTGACTACAAAACATTCATTTTTTCATAAACAAATTCACATAGAGTTCATCTTCATAGAAGTGATATTTTTATAAACAAGTCAAATTATTTTGCAACAAGGTCTTCATTTTGGCAGTCCAGCACCCTACCTCACCTTAATAAAAGACCTGGCTAAAGGCCTGCCCGGATTTGAAACAAAGATTAAGAATTAGAAACAGCTATTTCCTGCTCCTGATGTTTGTAATTCTTGAATCAAAAATATTGTGAGGAATTTCTTTCACATAAATAACTGTTTGCTTCTCCAAATAAAGCTATGCACTATTTACATTTAAATATAGAAAACACTCTGGAGGGAAAAATGTCTTCACTTTTTAAATAGATAAGTACCTCCATGGGAATTGCAATACACCAATCATAACTTCCATACTTCACCACTTCAAATTTCAAAAACAAACTTGAGTTACCTTCTCTATACAAGCAGGGTGGTCCTCTTTTCCATTTCCAATTACCACGGCAACAAGAACATGAAAGATGTCATCAGAATGGATGACCTTTGACCATAAATTTGTTTTGCAAGTTTCAGTTATATCTCCTTGCATTGATGCATCATTGAGGGTACATGTACGATCGTTTAGCAGTGTCCCCAATGTGAGTTCACGCACTTCATAGTGGGGAGAAGAGATTAGATTGGATACAACTTTGATAACTCTGTCATCTGTCTCACATGGCTTTGATTTCTGAGTATTATCCAAATTGCTTCTGCTCCTGTTACGGCATCCCTTTAAAATGGCATTCTCATCCTCAGGGTTATTGCAACTACCTGATATCTGAAGTTCTCCAAAATTCTTCTCAATACTTGCACTACCATGAACTTCTTTCTCACACAGATATCCAGGGGTCTCCATGAGGGTCTCTACAGGGGTCTCATGAGGGGTCTCCGCATCCTGAATTTTCAGATACAATTGAACATTTGAAATCTGCCATTCAATGTACCCTGGGAGTTGTTGATGTGCATCTTCAGCATCAGCAGCTTCAGCAATATTACTGCTGACAATAGACCACAATGATGTGTTGAGCTTCAGCAATGTGTCAGCACAGGAATCTCTTCTACCAGATGATGAAGTCTTCATCCAGAATTGATCTGATATAATGGTATTCAAGGTGATCAACATAGCAGATCTAGTTACATAGCATGGGTTGTGTCTACAAATAGAAAATAAACAATATTCTTGTTAAGACATTTAATGAAGTATTATGTGATGAGATCAAGCAAATTCAGTTTGACTTTGTATAAATTGAAATGCCAAAGGACGAATACAAGTGTCTTCTTTTCAAGTATTATTGGACATTACAAGTTTTTATAAATTTATAGCCATTTTATTGATTCAAGTTTTGTTTTTTGTAAGTATGAAAGAATGTCAAATATAATTGAAATGAAATATTTAATGGACTGGTCTTCAATAAACTAATAAAAGTATAATTCTTTTTCTAAACTCCAAAGAAACAGTGACCCCAGACAATAGTCTGAAGCCAGCACAGAGAGCTTGGCAAGAGATTTTATTATAGTGCTGCAAGAATGCTGAATGGAAACACAACCCACATTATTATTGGTTTATCTTATATTCAAAATACCAAGAACAAACATATGATGTAAAACAATTCTATTACCCTGAGGGTGCAATGTGCATTATTCAAATATGTATTTTTGATTGGTCTGACAAGATCAAGAGGAATGCATCTAGTATTGAGTTTGAGTTATTGATAAAACCAGGTGATACATTCTTATGTTTTACTTTGTTTTAAAGTTAGAGAATTTGTAATGGGGTATTGACCATACTTTAGCATAATTTGTAAAGTGTGAACTAATAATGAACATATTTCAAAATCAGAAATTGTCAACATATTCTCCTGTTACATATGTGTTTTTGATTGGTCCACAGGGGAACATTATTCAGAATAATGTGATCATAAATGTCCAAATTGCATTCTATCCATGCTCTACATTTTTCATTTTTTGCAATAAAATTATGGGCTGTCAATTATACTGCGGACATGCCTGCTTGCCTTTTCTTTGATATATAATATGCAATGTCTGCTATTTTCACAAGTTGATAGTTTCTCTTTATCTTTGAATCATGCTATTTTGGGATAATAGAATAGAAATATAAGGTTTACAATTTCAATTAAAATTAAGGATTACTGACAGACTGTTTGTTGGGATGATTGATTGATTGATTGATTGATTGATTGATTGATTGATTGATTGATCAATTGATCAATTGATTGATTGATCGATTGATTGATGAACAATGTGCCCTTAGTCAGAAATGACTGACTGACTGACTGACTGACTGACAGCTACTGACTGACTGTCTGCATGCCTGCTTGCCTGACTGTCTGCCTGACTGACTGACACACTGACCGACAAACTGACTGAGTGACTAATTGATTGAATGATTTTTTGAACAATACAATATGTCCTCAGTTAGAAAATGTTTTTTCAACGGCAGACATTATTATTCATCCATAAACGACAAATAGAATCCTGACCCTGTTTAAGAATGTCAATCAGAATATATTTTGTTTTCAATTTCATGCATGTACTTCAGTCTCAGAAAGTATTACTGAATGTCCTTATTTTTCTAAAGCACCTCTCCATCATTATGCTCATTGGTCTACTTAAAACAATGGTGTCACCTAGGTTGTATCACATGACAGATACAAACAGGTCTATTTAAACAATACCTCTATTCCCCCAGTACAACTACAAACCATTAATGCATACAAGGTGCTTTAAACTACCACAGGACATTCCCACCGGTTTGCAAAAAAGATGAGTTCCAGAACAAGAAGTAGAACAGCGGGTAAATGAACCCATGTTTTGTGACCTACTATAATGTAGTAATAGTGTAAATCCCAGCTGATTTCATTCATGTACCTCATCGTGATAATAGGGTGCAATGCCCGCAGTGATCAGGTCTAAAAATAATTGATGTATTACTATAGGCTCACCAGACTAACAGTACAAAACATTCAAAACTCAAAAAGAGTGATGTGATTTTTAATGTACACATACTAAACTTTGTATCAATTAAAGTATCAAAAACTATAAACAACTTTATTTTTTATTTATAACATTCGGCCGAAGCCAGGCTAAACCCAATAGTGCTCAGGGGCTACTAAATTCAAGGGATGCCATCCGGATATGACGGGACAGGGATATGGAAAGAGGTCCGATTTTAGAGGCAGGAGAAAAACCGGAGCACTCAGAGAAAAACCTGCGAGGATGAGCATGGATCGGCAACCAAACTCACATGTGACACCGCGGGGAATTGAACCCCGGCCACAGTGGTAAGTAGCGAGTGAGAAGACCACTAGACTAACCCACCCTCCCAACTGCCATTTAAACCCCACCTCACACCGAATTCACCGCTGAGATTCAAAGTCTTCATGAAAACAGGTTGGAAAATGGTGTAAATAGCTGAAATGCAATTCTGGACAAAAACACTCTGGTTTTTTGGTCCATGAGACCAGGGAAGTGGTGAGACCATCACAAGAAGTACTTGATAATGTTCCCATTAATCATCTTGACAGTGTGCTGTCAACTTGAGGTTAGTGCCTTTAACACATGTATACATGCACGTACACATACATGGTATTACTATTTGCCACCAAACAAGGACTCTATCCTGGACGCTTAATTTTTTTCTGCAACCAAAAATTGTATAACCCATAGGAACACATAGGAAAGGTTTATGGTTAGGGTTAGGGTTAAGGTAAGTGTTAGGGTTAGGGTAAGTGTTAGGGTTAGGATTTAATAAAATTTTGCATCCCGTTATGGTTGCAGAAAAAAAATACGTGTCCTGGACCGTTGTTCATGGACATGCATTTTTTCTTAAGATTTTGACTGTCTAACTGGACATACATTTTGCAAAAAAAATTTTAACACAATTTTATACCCCCAATCAAATACAAAAACTAAACAAGTATTTATTGACAAAAGTATGTATTTCTCTTGTTTTCTTTGCAAAATGACAAGATTGATATATTGGCTATTCACCCAACTGTTGGAATGCACTTTTCTGGAAAATTTCAAATATAAACATAGCAATCAAACTAAATAGTCAGAAATCAGTAATTGTATTTGTATATTTTGTGATTGTCTGCATTTACCATCTGTGAGTGGAGGGTTCAAAGATGGGTTCAAGAGTTGTTCATGATAACATTTCTTTGCCTTTGGTTGTCTCCCATGATATATATATAAAAAGACATTTTCAAGTGACTACATGGGAAAACAGGAAATGGAGCTAGTGTGTATCAGATCCTTATGTAGTTTCTGATTACCAAGTATGTCATTAAACTCCCATCTAGGCCTAATCTTATAGTGGTTATCACGGCAGCCCCAGGGATCCATTGCTGAGAGACACCAGCAGGTAATGCAAGGTTTTCAAACAATGTTTTTTCCTTATGTCGTGATAATAAATGCTGGCTGACCAATAGGGGGCGCTGTGAATATAATTTTTGATATCAGATTCATTTTGATTTTGGATACATTATACATACATTTTTTGTACATTATCAGTATTCAAGTGGTCTTTTTATGCCTCATATACCCCCTACGGAAAACATGACCTTAATCTTCCACACAGGGAGTGTGAATTTCAAATGGGGTTACCTGAATGGGTGGCTCCAATTGAAATGTACACTCCCTGTGTGGGAGATAAAGGCCATGTCTTCCATAGGGGGTGTATAGGTTTCAATTAGAATGGCCAAATATCTATAAATCATAATCTGCTTATTGAAAAGTGAAATAATACAGGTGGAAGGGGCACACATTTGCATATCCCGTATCTAAAATCCCCCCTTCTGAAATAAAAATTGATATAAAAAACTACATTGCTATTTGCTACCTTACATTAAGCATTGAAAGCATCACACATTAATATAATATGACATGTCATTGGCTCCAATATAAATATTGTCTTGCTTACTACCGCCCCCCCCCCCCTCCCCAACTCCCAATGACACACCCATTCATTGGCTTAGGAAGATTTCAAACATTTGGGGGGGGGGGTGCTGAAACTTAAAAAAGTTCCCCTTGGAGTCAGAAAATTTTGCAAAATATAGGTCACAAACACCCATTTTCCTTCTATTTTATCACATTTTTTTAACTTCACCTAGGATTATTGGGGGGGGGGGGCTGAAAGGTATTCCAGCCCCCCCTCCCAGCCCCTGGTTCCTAAGCCTATGCTATTTATACACTCTCTGTATCCCTAGACAAGGACTGCCACCAGCTGAGTCCTGGAATTGATATCTGGACCATCCAACATTTAGAAATCAAACCCTGCAGTGCTAATCCCAACAGTCACCAAAGCATGGCTCTGACTGAACTTGGCTGGTTATCGCTTGTACACTACGGAGCCTGAATAAAACAAAACACCGAGTATTGCATATTTGGTACATGCATGGGGGCGCCCGGTAGCAAGAATATGTGATGGCGGTGGTTGTGTAGCTTTATTTTTTGCTGGATGTTGAAGATGCTGACAGATACCTAATTTTCTTATCCCTGATCAATGCCTTTCCTAATTCTTATCTTCAGCTACTCTCTGCCCTAACTCTACTCTTATGGTTACCCCAAACCTATCTCTAATATCTTACAGCCTTGGGTAAGGTGGAAACATTAATTTTAAAGCTTTTTTACACCAGTGACATCCTTTTACCCTGTGAAATGTGAAACATACTAGACAATGCAATGCTGATAACAAAAGTACTGCACCTGTACCATATGTATTACATTATGTCTTCCAGACACATGTGTCAGCAATTTCCCAAATTTTATGGTTCTTCAGAACTAAGTAACCTTGGCAGAACTTTTTATCTGAATTTACAGATAGTTATATTCTGGAAATGTCATCACTTAGTCCCTTATGATCACTTCAATCTGCAAAAACAGCCATGATGTGATCAAGCAAAGTACTATTCCATTTGAAATCCATCACCCCCTATGGAAGATATGATCTCAATCTTCCACACAGGGGGTGTGAATGCCAAATGGGGTTACATGAATGGGTGACTCCATTTAAAATCTACACCCCCTGTGTTAGGTAATGTCTTCCATAGGGGGTGTATGGATATCAATTGGAATAGCCCATATATCCACCCATCTGGTATAATAATTGATTGTGAGTTTATTAAAGTGTTCAATTTCTTTGTCATTTATTGTATTCAGCAACAACAGATCTTAGCAAATGCATATTCATTTTGATGGGGTTTTACCAAATTTTTATGTTGTGAAATGGACAATACTTTGAAAAAGTAACATATTGATTACGGCTGACCAGACTCAAGTATGCTTGATCACAGGGCCAAAGTAAGGTTGAAAACATTTGGGTCCAAATAATTTGATATGGGTTAAGATTGATGTTACAAAGAAATACATAAGAAATTGCTCAAAAATTGAGGAGGCTATGGCCGCCACTCTTGTCCCCTCCTGCTACGGCCATGCTTGCTCCCTTCACAAATATTTCTGTTTTGATTTAGATAATGTACAGTTAGTCTACAGGGTGTCCCATAAAAACAGGTTTCAACGAATGTGGTGATATCTGAAAATGTGTCGTCAGCCATCATTCAGTATTTATGTAAAAGACACATAGATAGCTATAATTTCAAGTTGCAGTAAACCAGAACTCATTTTATAAAACTGTTTTGAAGATATGATCTTGGAGGATAAAGTTTGCAATTTTCTGTTGACTTCAAGTCGCACCATATTTGTTGATTGAACACAAGTTTTTTTGAAGTTTTTCAAGACTTATCTTTTTCCGTTTGTGGCACAATTTGTCTAATTTTTCTCAAAATTCAAAGACTTTTTATAAAAAGTGACCCATGTTTCTTTAAGGGATCTAAAATGAGCGTTTATTGCGTTTCGACAGTATTGTTTGTGGGACATGAGAGCACCTCAGACCTATCGAATTGCATTCTGAATCTGAAGCATGTCTTTCTGATATCAAATAATTTTCATTTTTGAAAATCACAATATAATACAAATTTTATGACAAAAAATTATAAAAATGTGATATTTTTCAAATTTTTGATATATAACAGTCCTCGAAGTAAATTATATAAATCTAATGATATATTCTTAAAGTGTATGTAGCAGGAGGAAAAGCCCGACGGTCAATTGAAAATTTTGACCTTTCATATTGAAGATATAGATTTTTTCCCAAAAAGACCTAATTTTTTTGGTGTTTTGGGAAAAAAAATCCATATCTTCAATACGAAAAGGTCAAAATTTTCAATTGATCGTCGCATTTCATCCCACCTACATACGTTAAGTATAAATCATCAGATTTATAAAGTTTACCGAGTACTGTTAAATATCAAAAATATCAATTTTAATGATTTGCCATAAAATGTGTATTACATTGCTGATTTCAAAAATCAAAATTATTTGATATCAGAATGACATTCTTAAATATTCAGAATGCAATCGATATGTCTGATGTGCTCTAATGTCCCAAAATAAATACTGTCCAACGTTCATACCCCAGCCCTTAAGGAAATTTTCTGAGAATGTCAAAAATGACATTGAAAATTTAGTAGGTTTACAATTTCTGAGTTCTAGGTAAAAATGCAAACAAGAGCGAGGTCTCTCTATTTTGGCCAATAACTTATGAACTAACAGATCTATCAAAATTTAAATGTCATTTTTGAAATTTTCAGATGTGCATCTCTTCTGACAAAATGTGACCATCCAGCACAACTGAGCCCTGAAGTCGCCAATCATAATTTTTGAGATATTCAACCAAAATATTCTGCTTGAAATTAGCTTTAAAATGATGTATATCATGTCTATAGTACTTGACATTTAAGTAGTGAAAAATCAATAAAACAGTCAATAAATCCTATGTTTCCTATTGTTTATTGTTAAGTTCAATGGAGCATATCTCAATAGTGGCACTGGCGACATCCGGGCTCAGTTGTGGAGGATGGTCACAAATGTGTTCAGATTTTTGATTAAAAAAATAGAAAATTGATTCATAGATGGACACATGTGTCCTGAGCCCATAGATTCCTATGTTGGTGTATTTTCAGGTTTTTTTTTATCTAGAGTAGCACCAGCACTTGTTAAACAGATTGGGTGGGTTAAACTGTTCTTTTTTGTTGTTTAATTTAAAACTGATAATTACCTTGTTGCCAGCCAAAGACATTTGCCAACTTGAGCCAGAACACTTGATACATTCATCTGCATCTCAGGACTAGAAGATAGATTACCACTCTGTATATGGGCTTCAAGGAGACACTGGATCTGTAATGATATCAAGGTGGCAATAACTTTATGTATAAAATATTTGCTAAACTGTTTCACAAATTGATCCATAAGCATAAAATAGGTTAATATGATCATAATAGTGCAAGCTTTTTTTGATAAAACATTGCATGTTACTCTGTTGGTAAATGTGAATGTTAATGACCAAACTATTCAGCAAATTACTTCAGCGGTGTCCATCTGCTCTCTGATTATCGCGTAAAAAGAACTATGTCACGCGATGCTTCTCAGTTTGACAAGCGAATGAGGTGCCGATGTGATGATGACGTGATTCAATTAACCTATCAGAATCCCACTACCGTATACGCCATAAACTGCGCCAATTTGGCAGACCGCTGAAGTACTGTGCTGAAAATTATAGTAAAGAGTCACCAGCAATGAGCTATTCCAATTGAAATCCACACACCCCCTATAGAACACATGACCTTCATCTCTCACACATGGGGTGTAGATTTCAAATGGAGTCACCTATTCAGGTAACCCAAGTCACAGAAACAAAATACACAAATCAGCATATCTAGTTCCATGATGTCCTGTCTAATTAGTTAGCAGTTACAATAAATATAAATGAACAATTGGTATGTGAATCTACCTGTAAAAGTACTCCATGGATGTAGTTATGACAAATTCTTTCATGTGATGAGCTTATCAATTGAGAATCTTCAGGTAGAGTTTCCAGGAGTTGTTTTATCATGTCAGGGATTTGACCACCAGGAACCACTGCAACTAAAGCCCTTGCTGCAATACATCTGGTCTTGTATACTGCACTCCCTGCACACCTACAAACAAGTAAAAGCAATATTATTATCATTATCATTAAATTGGTTATTGTAATCATCATTATCATTATTATCATCAATTTTGTCACCCTCATTATCATCACTATAAAAACATTCATCATCTTTATCATTTTTGTCATCATCATAATCATCACCATAAAAGCATATTTTAGCTTGTCAATGCCATACAATTTTGTAGTTTTTGCAATGTATACTCCTGGTAAAAAAACACCAGAGTACCTTAGGTTTGCAGCGATGTATTTTTCTACAACTTCAGAGAAAGAGGATATTATTAGCTTTATAAACACCAAATGTCATATGCCACAGTTATCCTTTGTTATAAAACAGAACAACAGGATAATATCAAACCCACTCACACCCCTTTAGTAGTGCATGTAACCAATTAATACATCAATAAGACAAGGGTTGATATGATTATATGCAAACTCTTGTATAATTTCACAAGTCTTTGGTTATCATGAAGCCTCCCTCAAAGAAAGTTATGACTGACTTTTCTTTGTGCCTTTCTTGTCAAGAAGATACAATCAAGCCTTTGGTAGACACTGATTACAAGACCTTCCTATCTTCAACATTTAAAAGATCCTAACTTGCATTAGGATGAAAGCAGAGTGTGGAAACCTGGAGTTCCTAAGCATTGCTGATATGCTGAGTGGTTTGACAGCAGGAAGACCTCATGGAAAGACAGGTATATTGGCACAGAGAATGCTATAGAAGGGCATCTATACATCTACATAGAAATCAAGCAAGTAACCAGAGGGCAGAAGAATTGAATGACCCAAGTATAGTAGTTACACCACAGAAAGGATGGCCATCAAAAAAGGCTACAAAGCATCAAAGTCCATCTCCATTCAAAACAACCAGATCTCACTCAGCACCATCTGAAGCTTCAAAATACCTATTTTGCCAGATAAGTTGCAACAAAAACATGTGTCTTCGAGTATTAACCGGAGAACTCAGGAGTGTTCCCCAAAAATGGTTCAACTGATATGGGCCAACGAATTCACAACACTGTATCAAAAAGTGGAAATCAATTATGGGAAGTAAGACTAGGTAATGTCCTAGAATCAAGAGATTTGTTGTCAAGGTATAATATGTACCATCGCAATAGTTGTAGGAAAAACAAATGGGGATTTGCCATTTGGTCTAATACCATTTGGTCTAATACCATTTCGTCCAATATCCATTTCGTCTACATCCATTTCGTCTAAACCCATTAGGTCTATATCCACTACGTCCAATAATCATTTGGTCCTTTAACCATTTGGTCCGATAACCATTTGGTCCAATAACCATTTAGTCTAATAACCAATAAGTCTAAAACCATTTAGCCTAACAACCATTTAGTCTAATGCTCATTTGGTCTATAACCAATAGGTCTAATAGTCATTTGGTCTAATACCCATTTGGTCTACACACCATTTAGTCTTACAGGCATTTAGTTTATTAATAAATAGACGAAATGGTATTAGACTAACTGGTTATTAGACCATACAAGTATTATACCTAATGGTTATTAGACCAAATAGTTATTAGACCAAATGGTTATTCAAAGAAATATTAGACCAAATGGTTAATAGACTATATGGTTAGTAGACATACCGGTTATTAGACCAAACAATATTAGACTAAATGGACATTAGACTATATGATTATTAGACTAAGTGGCAATTAGCCTTTCTGGTAATAGACCAATTGAATATAGACTAAGCGGGAATTAGACAAAATGGTATTAGACCAAATGGCAATAGACCCAAAAAAACTGGGAAAAGTACATGCAGCGACCAGCACGAAAAAGAGTCACATACAAGAAGAATGTGGCAGATAATGTTGCAGTCATAGCAGCAGAGGTACAATTTTAAAATAGTATGTAACAGAGAATTGATGACGAAATTATAGACATTTGTAGAAAATCTTTATACAAAACATATGATGTTAGTTAAAACTATCACAAAAATTATAAAAAGCATATAAAGTGTGGTCAAATCCAAATTGTATTTGCTAAATGCTACAAAGGCTGCAATTAATGTAATAATAATAATAAAACGGCATTTATCCATGCTTTCTGAATACTCAGAATCCTCAAAGCGGGCCACGGGTCGATATGCTGCCAAGCCCCAAAGGGCAGCGCAAGTTGACCTCAATGCTGAGTGTGACAGACAACAGGCCCGGGCTGATCCCCTGCTCTGTCCAGATATTGCTCTTCTGGTACATGGGACCACCATTTTACGTGACTCTCTGAACCATGGCATGCTATGCACCCACTGAAGTGGTGTCTGCACGTTTAGGGCCACAATGAGAGGGATGTAGCAGTTGACAATGGCAGAACAAATACAACATTGCTTTACGAATCTGCAAAGGAGATCCAGGCCAGACCCTTGGGAATTCAATGGTTCCTTAGGCACTCTATCAAAAGGAGTGATAGATCTTCTTGGAACATTAGTGCAGTGGATAATACAAGGCCCCAGAATTGCAAAATCACAAAGAAATGCTACCTTGTAACAAAAATCTTGCCTCATTTCACAACAAATTATGCAGGGATATGTTCAGATTGTCAAGTGACCTACAATCCTTGCCCATCAACATCCAAGTTGCGTATGAAAGTTTATGAAAGTCCATTAGCAGTTAGAGTAGCGTTGCATGGTCAAAAAAGGCTACAAAGTGAAAACATCAACCAGGATCTTCTTGGAATATTTGTGCAGTGGATAATATAAGGCTCCAGAAATGCAAAAACACAAGAAAGAAATGCTACCTTGAAACAAAATTCTTACCTCATTTCACAACAAATTATGAAGGGATATGTTCAGATTGTCAAGTGACCTACAATCCTTGCCCATCAACATCCAAGTTGCGTAGGAAAGTTTGTGAAAGTCCATTAGCAGTTAGAGTAGCATTGTACAGTCAAAAAAGGCTACAAAGTGAAAACATCAACCTGGATCTTCTTGGAATATTTGTGCAGTGGATAATACAAGGCCACAGAAATGCAAAAACACAAGATAGAAATGCTACCTTGAAACAAAAATCTTGCCTCATTTCACAACAAATCATGCAGGGATGTTTCAGATCACCAAGTGACTTATAATCCTTATTCATCAACATCCAAGTTGCATATGAAAGTTTGTGAAAGTCCATTAGCAGTTAGACAGTTAAAAAAGGATACAAAGCAAAAACATCAAGATCCAATCAAAACAACCAGATCTCAATCAGCACCATCTGAAGCCTCAAAATGCCTATGTTGTCAGAGGTAGTAATAAGTCGTGGTCCTAATGAGTCTTACTTTCAGATATGTTGTACAAATACAGCCATGCTAAGACTGCTGTCACTGCCATCCATAGCAGATGGGCATAGTCTAGGAGTAACATTACTAGTAACAAGTCTAGGTCCTAGTGAGTCTTACCTTAGGATATGTGGTACAAATACAGCCATGCTAAGACTGCTATCACTACCATCCATAGCAGATGGGTATAGTCTTGATAGAAGCAACAGTACTGGGAACAAAGCTGGGTGGAGATGAGCTTTAGCAGAGCTGCAAAGAATAATGATATTGGAAACATGTTCACAAATTTCATAAAACAAAAACATACTTATCAGAAAATAATGAACAGAGTACTGCTCATCTCTTTAGCCTATAGTTCCTCTCACACTGAGATTGGTAGTGAAATAGGGCAACTATTTTTCTCTCGGTACTGTCTACGAGCCCATAGCCAGTACCTCAGGGAAAAAAGTATGCCCTATTTTCCCTTGAATCATGTAGTATTTGTATTGTATAATACAATCAGTCATGGCATTCCTCAAACAAGCAAAAACAACAGAACCAGCATGCTAATTCTGTCTTGATCATCATATAGTATTCCACAATATATGACTCATTTGGATCGCTTGCATCCAAAGGTGGCAAATTTGAAATTGAGATCAAGGCAAAAATATGAAGTAAAAAAATCCAATAAAATATACATCACAAAGCTTCGAAACTTTTAGTATAATAATTATGATAGCCTATGGTAATAATTACAGTGGCTCAATTTTCAAAAATGCCCCCATAGAGAAGATCATGTCAAAATTACTGTTAATCCAATTTACCTGTCTATCTTCTGAGCAGCTTCCTTCAGTTGTGTCAGTAGGAATCCATGCAAAGCAGGAAACCTGGAGAAGAACTCTCTCCCCGTCATACTACAATAAACAAATACAAATATACAAAGGAAATTAAGTGAGTTCCGAACTAGTATGGTTCTGGGAAACGGACAGCAGTCTTTGATGGACTAGATGATGTTGTAGTTCATGGTCTGGTTTTGTTCAGTTACTGGTCTTTTGTCTTGGTTCCACAAAAGGCGACTAATATTGGATGGAGTTATGGAATGAGTTTCCTTGTAAACTAAAGTGAGTCTGGCTATTAGAGCAAGTAGATAAGGCGATATCAGGCTAATATCTATTTTAGATATGAGGGGTTAGACACAACCTGTAAGTTCAAACTTTTGAGTTTCCTCCAAATGTCAGCCTGCCCTTGGATAATTTGTTCAATTTCTTCACATATCAAGAGTAGTCAAAACTTATGTTTCTAGATGTTTCATCAACCATCAGTTGATATCATCAGCAGTGTTGATGTTTTTAAGTGCTGTCACAGTGTGATCTTGATCTGGCAACACCCATGAGTTTGAGCAGCATCATGCCCTGTGTCAAAGTTCTTGTGCAACACAGGACCGCATAGGTGTGAAAGTTGGTAAGCCCCTCATTTCTGTTTAGGAGTTTGCAGCTGTTCCTTTGGATCCATATTGCTTCTTTGATCCATCCTGTGTTGCACAATAACTTTGACACATGGAACGATGCTTCTCAAACTCTGAGTGTTGCTGGATCAAGATCACACAGCACTTCAAAACAGCAACACTGCTGATGAAATCTACTGATGGTTGATGAAACATCCAGAATGTAAGTTTTGACTGGTCTTGATATGATCAACTTTCTTGATATCAGCATGCCTGTTAGTGGATATTGCTCAGCATTACAAATTTACAAGAGTTCCATTTCTCTTACCAGTTTTTCCTTGCCTGTTCTTCTTTGCCTTTCTTGACTCCAAATATTCTTGTAATTAAGGCACTAAAAAGCATAGTTGCTGAATTACGAACCTGTCAGAAAATATGAATATGATATACAGTATTCAATTAAAAGCATTAAATAATAAGACTAGTGTTTATAAGTCATATGAGCCATAAGCCATTACCTAACCACTGTTTAGTAGGCCTCTTTTCACGCTCTTGCAACTTTCAAATAACAACGATTCAAAATAACAACTAGAATTAGCTGGTTCGTAATTAAGGTGGTCCCACAACAAAGGGGTGTCGATAACAAATGGTAAAATACAAATGAAAAAAGTTGATCAGTTACTGCGTTGGAGGTTCATAATGGATTAATAATTTTGCTTTTGCCCAGCTAATGAATGAATGAGTGATTGAACCAGACAAACAGCCAACCATCTGCACCATAACAAAAGCCTGCACCGCTGTGGGGGCCAAAATTGATGGTGGTTTTCTTTACCTATCCAGCACATAATACATACTACTGCAGGTTCAATTCCCATGGCTGTCCATGTTATCACAGAAAATAGTGAAACAAGGATGACCTGACAATGAGTGAGATGACTTACCGCCCACAGTTTTGCCTGAAATCCTACGATGGCTGCTCTAACTCCATCAGAAACATAAGGAAAGACGTCCTCACCATGATGCGTGTCTCTGTATAGCGCCCTCAAGATGTTTAAAGCATGAACCTGTATGTTAAGCCAAAACATATTTAATTTCATGACACAATCATAATGTTACTCAATTTTGAACTAAAGACAATTGTTTATTGCAACATCCACTAGCTTATTTAGTTAGATTCATCCAATACGATTACAGCTACTATATTTAAAACAATCATCCATACATACCTGGGATGTAGAAGATACCTGGCTACTATCAGCATCCGGAAGAGCCAAATTCAGCAGCCTTGACATAACTGACTTGAAATGTTGTTTACTGAAGTTCACTGGTTCAGAATTCAATAGAGCCTGCATGATCAGAATATAGAGACAATTATGATCAAAGACAAGTGATTACATCATCTGCAGTGAAGCTCATGTGGTCCTTATTTGAAGCTCTTGGTTGCAAAACCTCTGTCACTGGATAAAAAGCAAACATTTACTCAGAGGAGATTGCTATACTCAAATACAAATGTCAAGCAACAAATAATCTGCCCTCGATGAACACACTCATCCCATGCCCCGTCTCATGGGCCATCCATCACCTTTGAAACCCTCCAAAGATTACTCAAACTCACATAAGAATATCATTATACTCACACAAGACAAGACCCACACACCATTACCTTTCCTCACACATGCTTCACCCTCCAGCCCTACTTTCTCACATTCATAACCAAATATATGCAGCAAGTGTAATAGAATCAAAAGAGATTGATTGCCTGACCATGCACTTATTGCGTGGTCATTAATAAGTCACAATGACTCCTGGAACACGTTGTTAGTCAGATACGTGCAACAATGACTTCTGCATGTGTGTTCATGTACACCCGATGCTGTTGGGCTTCTGTAATTGGTAGCTCTTGTTGTCGGCGCTAGTGTCAAGTTCGCCTGGTTGATTTTTTTTGTAGGGTAGGTTATAATAATAATTACAACTGTTTATATTTAACAGCATTTTTATGGTATAAAATAACATAAAATGCCATTTTCATTTGTTCAAAATATCAGATATGACGGTAATGAATGACAATAATAACTTTGCACCATCTATTTTGAATTCATTGTGTGAAATTGTCGGGGGTTTTTCGGGCCTCGGTACCAAACCTGATCGGAAAAATACCTTGGACCAAAACAAAACCCTCCAATTTCCCACAAAGACCTCAAAATAGATGGTGCACAGTTATTATTGTCCAATTTACATAAACTCCTCAAACCATTACACAGATTTTCATGTGAATAACCCCCAAACCATATAAACTCACATTTTCATTTCTTACTCAATCGCAAGATAGCAAAATTATCAGGAGGTACACCATTTGCTATCCATGAGCAACACAAAAACATGGCTGAATCAGTACTCTTTGGCAGTGTTTACTCAGAGGCCGTATGTCTCATTTTTGGCCCAGTGAAAATTATTTTTGGCGCACACAAATTTGTAATGCTGTATTACAATTAGTCAATTTGGGGAATCACTGAGCCAAAATTGGGCCAATTTGGGAAGAAAATGTTTCATTTGGCGCACCTAATTTCCAGAGAGAGTAAACACTGCTCTTTGGTACTACCTCATAGGCAGGCCCCTAGTCCCACAAGGCATCAACCATTTATTTACACCGGACTCCCAATCTATTATTCATAACTACAACACATTCTCTTATCATCTGCATTCCTTCTTACTTGTATAGCAAATGGGATGCCAGCACTCCTCCGAGTAGCACATAGCATAGGCTGGTCTGATGTCACATCATTCATAAGACCTTCCAACCACTGCTCAGGAAGTTGACAGAGGGATTGTATGTTGCTCCTAAAAATAATTAAACAAAAGCATATTTTGGCAAGTTCAAAACCATTATATTGCGGGAAAGGACAGGCCAACGGTTTTGTGTATTTTAATACACAAAACCGTTGGCCTGTCCTTTAAAATACTTAAAAATATTTAAAAATACCTTCATTTGGAGTCATAATAGCCCTCATGTTAGGTTTATGATACCAAATTCCCCAGTCAGGTCTATGTACATGATGAATAGTGAACCGTGATTAATTAGCAGTAGCACAGGTATTGTGATAACCGCCAGCATACTCATAGAAATACTACAACGTATAATGAATTCCTGTTGAGTAAGCCTAACTACTGAATTGTCTGAACACGATAATTATATGAAATTAGTGTTGCCCAAATTTCAATATATGCGTGTGTACACTATATATCATCTTGGTGGGTCAGTGGCTTCACCACGCCTTTAAATGCATGAATGTGTATGTCAGCGCAAGTGAAAGCTCCTGATTTGAAGCTGTGCTCCATGAAATGCACACTCATATCACTGACCTGCCAAGATGAAAATTACTAAGCAGACAATGCTTACCTCCACAAGTTTGTACATAGTTTGACAAAGCCCACGTAAGCTAACTCAAAAGCTCCTCTATGTTTAGATTCCTTGAGAAGCTGTAAGAATAACTCTCCTATGTCAAGAATCTGAAAAGCAACCAAATAAGATTCACCTTTGATCAAACATTTTCTAGACCACCAAGCGTTAGAAAATAGAAACATGTATCACAGATTACCGACTTATTTATTGAGCTCAATATTGAGCATTTTTAAAACACTTTTCTCCTCCCTCCAAAGTTAGGTTGCTAAACACAAAATTTGCTCTGTGAGTACACATAATTACTGCAATGCCTGACATATAACAGATGCGAAATTATCAACCTACAGTCTGTCCACATAGAAGTACAAAGTAAATAGACCTCGGAAACTGGAGGTATGAGAATAAACATTTCAGTGCAATGCATGTGTAAATGCTTCTTTGGCGCGCCAACTGCTGCGCGATTTGTACTTGTTGAGCGCACCACGCTCTGTCAGGTTTTTTTAACACGCAGTTTGTGTGACGCAAAGCATCGACCCCCGATGCCACAGATTTGGTTTGTACTTCTATGTGGACAGACTGTATGATGATAATTTTCTATCTAATTTAACAAAAAGTCTATTACAATTACAGCACACTTTCATATCATTTCCTTTCTTATACCTGTTTTTCTGTGATCAGTCCTTTTGTTAACCCATCAGTGCCACCATCCTCTGCTAGACATACAGGAACATCAAGAGCCAACTGACCCAACAACAATGACACTTCCTTCATACTTCTCCAGCAACACACAAGAACCATCTGAGGGGTCACTTGGAAGGTTGTGACCTCATCTGACTTTTCTACTTCTGATGAGGTATCCTCATCCTTGTCCTGGCTTAATTGGTCTGATGACTGTTCTGTTTTAACATCAGATGCTAGTGAAAACAAAATTAAAACACTACAGAAATAAATAGCTATCTGATAAAAATCTATGCACAAATGTTGTCAAGAGGAGTATCCGAACATTGCTGAGAGCTCTTCCCTGTAACAGAGCATGCCAGAACCAGTGGTCTACACTATGCCAATTGGCAAAAAACAAATGATAGACTCTGATCCATCACGATTTGGTAGAGGTAATTTGGGATGCAGAATATATCAGGATGCAGGGAGCAGCCTCACCAGGGATGGTGTCAGGTACTACTACCTACCAGCAGCCTACAACTCAGCTTTGAGACGTCAAGCACTGCCTGACAGTGCTCACTCTTAAAAGTGTGTTCCCCTCCAAGAGTGCACCCCCTGTTTATTGCGGCTATAGAAAGTCAAGTGAGTTGTTCACAGAGAACTAAACCCTAGGTGAGCTATTTTGAGAACAAATAAACATTCAATATAAATGTTGTTAGGTTTTAGAATAAGTATTGCTGTCATGCCAAGATATTAGGATTAGGTTTTCAGATTAGGATATGGGGGTTAAAATTATTATAAAGAGCTTAGGGTTAGAATTATGATTGGAATGGCAACCATTCATCTAAAGTTGTTCACAGATGTTAAACCTAAAACTTACCAGTTTCACTATTGCTTTCACTTGGAAGATAGCCCTCTGGTGATGAGTTACATACAACAGTAGAAGAAATTTGTGCTACATCAAAACATAATCTGATGATAGATAGCAACATAGCTCTCCATTTGCTACATGCTGCTACAGAACTGCAAAAGAATTATACATTGGTAAGAGATATCTAATCATTGCTACATACCTACTGTGTAGTTGTGACAAAAAATGAATTTACAATTAACACTGTCCAGTTTGTACCAGGTAGGAATAGTTTTGTAGATTTAAAAAGACTGGTGTTTGAATCAACCTCATAAGTCTCATGGATTCCGCATTGGGGTGCTTCCATAAACACTTCTACAGAACACAGCCAATTGAGGACTTACTTTGACAATTTCTCATTATTCAAGTTCTTGATAAGAAATTAACTATATTCATGGAGGGGTCTTCCTTACTGCACTGAGCTCAGAACTTCACCTAAATTACTTGTAGACATTCTTACATATAAAAACATATATGTCCAAGTTATCTTTCATACCATACTCTTTCTGCAAAACAAAAATGAAAGAATGCCAAACTCTACTTTTATTTATCATAGAAACATTTCTCTGCCTGCTTTATATACATACCCAAATTTAACATCACACAAAATCTGCCTGATACAATGCATAATGCCATACATAGGTCCCTGCACTGATGCCTCTAATAAACTCTCCTTAGCAACATTGATTTGATTATTTAACAACTTGCACAGATCTTCTAAGAATCCCATGATGCATTGCTCTTGGCTAGTGGCGGCCATTTTTAATGGTTGTTTGAGTTGACGAGCTAGAACTCGTAGGAAGTAGGAAGCAGATTCACAGTAGTGAGGCTTATTACTGCTGGCCAACTCCAGACTACAGTCATATAGGGAATCAAGATGGCTTTTATTCTGAAATTTAAACAAGAAAATATAAGTGATAAACAAACATGGTGGAGTCCACACTAATCTATTTGGTACTTCGACAAAGCTAAGCCTAACAATTAGAGCATTTGGCTCACAAGTGTAAGGTTATTGGTTTCAAACTCTATCAGGAGCCAATGTTGTGTCCTTGGGCAAGATAGTTTATTCTGCTTGTCTCACTCCATCCTGGGACTCCACCCAGGTATAAATGGGGAGCTGTTAAGGGGGTAGTCATACTGGCAATGTTATCGTTAGCAGCCAAATGTTGTGATATATGAAGCAGGCAGCGTAATAAATTTTAAGTGCAATGATATTCCTTTATTACAGATCTCATGCGCTACGGTATATTTAGGCCTCAATACTCATCCTGACATGACATATTGTGCTGATCAGAATTGGAATGTTGTTTAATATCTAATCTCCTAATCAGCTTCTCCAAATCTGATATGCCATTACATCACTCATAATGGTATCTCTTTACGGAACTTTTGAACTTACAAGCAATCCCAAGGTCTCCTGTGACAAATCCTTTAGAAGGTCAAAGGCCATGACCTTATTGGTTTCATAATTATCTGTTAATCTCATCATCATGAGTTGCACATGACTGGGTGTCCACATATCTTGTGTGATGAATAAGGTCTGCTGTTTTCCTGAAATACAATCAATTCAATTGCAATAAATTACAAGATTTATCAAAGTTCACAATCCTAACTTAAAAAACACATGCGGAAGTTCCAACAAAAAGTTAAACAGGCCACAGGTTTTAAAGTTAATGTCAGGGCCGTGACACTCATATTCAATCCCTGTATAAAAATTGAAGTCACTTCACGGCAGTTTGACTGACACATCGGCAGTTTGAGTGACGGTTGCTAGGGAGTTTGGTACCGGTTGCTAGGGAGTTTGGTACCGTACTAGTCGCTTAGCCTAAAATTTACGTGTACATGTGCATGACAACGTTGTGTGTACTACTTCAATAGTGAAACGGACTTATCCCGTAGTTTACGGTAGTTTGATTGACAGTTGCTGGGGAGTTTGGTACCCTAAACATTTTCCAAGATGGCGCACATCAACTGCCAATTATTTGGACCCTTTCCAGCAAAATACAGCTTAGTTAGCCAGTCTCGTCATGGGGTCATCGGTTATAATATTTTCCTAGCATATTGAGGTAACTCCTCAGCTACTTGGTTTTTCACAATATGATAGTAATGGAAAGATTCGACCAAATGTTCGCCGTTTACGCCATTTAATTTTTTTTGGAAACAATGACGTAAACATGCATCATCTCTTCCACAGGTGATACACTCCTACACGTACAGCTATGCCATCACATGCATCGCGCATTGGCTGTGTGACTGACTTCATTTGCGCAAACGAGTGGCTTATCCTATAGTATATCAATACTCGAGAATCCTTGTTAATGTTTGTAAAGCTTTAGATTGTTGGTAGCTCACTTGTTGTTTTCCTTAAAACGAATGGGCTTATTTTATTTTTAATGGTTTATGGTGGTCCAAGACATGGGATTAAACCACTTTGTACCATTTCAGGATAAAACTTCATTGAGGTGCAGCAGTTGGATCACTTTGAAACTACAAACTACAGTCAGAGTCACACAGGTTTTGTGACTGCTATAGAGCTAGAGAATTTGTGAAATACTGTGCAGCTAGAGAGTCAAGATGCTGTTTGTGTAGTGACCAATTCAATGTTTTTGTTGAAGTACATCAAGTAGAAAAGAGCCAGAAAACCTTCTGTTCTATCAATAATTACATCTTGCACTTTGCCTTGTACAAACTTTTTTGGCAAATTCATGGTTATGATTTTATTGTTTTTTTTCAAAATCTGCATTGAAATGCCATATAGACACAACTTGTTTCAACCTTTTTCACTTCAACAAACAAAAAACATGTTTGAAGCCTACAAAAAGCAGTTGCATCCCTTTAGATAGCATAATGCTGGTTATCGGAAACACCTACTCATGGTTCCTGCACTTTTCCATAACTTTTCCAAGACTTTTCTATTATTTCAATGACTGGGGGAACACTGTACCATATTTGGCTTGTATACTCATATTTGTTTATATGGGCAATTCCAAGCACATCATTCCACAAGTTTGCACATGCAAATAAGGGAATTAGGGTGGTTTGGAAAAAGTTTCTCCTACCTTAATCATTCACTTGTAACCAAAAATAGTTTCCATTATGCTATTCACCTACATGTTTGGCGCCTGCATTAAAAAGAAATTCATATGCAAATTTGCGGAATGATGTGCTTGGGATTGCCCATATCATAAATGTTAATCACTGAACCCACCTTGTTTATTTGGGCTGTTGAATATCTGCACAACCATAGTGAGAATGTATAAAGCTGTAGCTCTCCTTGGATAGCTAGACCCTGGTTCAAGGTTTGTAAACTGAAACTCACTGAACCAATGCACAAAATTCTGCAGAGGAAAGAAGAAAACAACATATATTTAAATTATTGTAAATGAATATAATGACCACAGCCTTACCACTGCCCAAAATACCAATGTTGACACCCTATATACATTTTTTGACACATATCACAAGCAACATAAGACCCATTGAACTGGAGTACAATATTTGAATTTGACAGATATATACAGCAAAGATACACAGATCAATTTATACACTAGTAATGTGAGTTTTTGAGAGAAAATCCTATTAAACTATTATTTATTCATTCAAGTTGCCACTAGTTCCACTCGAGTTCAGGTCTCATCCCATGTGATGTCTATGAGGTGAAACCCAGCATCCCCATCAATTAAGTGGAAGTAGTGCATAACATGGCACAAACTTTACAACACATACTCTATCACCTTACCAAATTAGAAATGAATTGGTTCTTGCATATAAGTTGCAGAGTAGATTAATGGAATTTCAGACAAACTATGCAAATAAGCTCATAAATATTCATAAATATGCTAATAACTTGACACAAAACTATACAGCACAACACACTGTTGTAGGAATCAAAATTAAGTACTCAATTTACCTTGTACAATGTTATTTGTGATGTGACTTTATTTGTATCATCACTGTCTCCAGATGAAGACCTTTTGGACGAAGAGGTCTGTTTGCTTAGAAGTCTTCCACTTTCCCTTAATCGAATCAACATCTGATGAGAATTAAAAACAAATTGGCAATTTGGTTATATATAAAAATTGTATTACTGTAAGGTTGAGAGACCAGTGATGTTGTTGAATAATCTGCTCCTATAGTCGCCACATCATCATATTTGTTCATGGGAATGGCTGGATTGGTTTTACAAATATTGTGTTTCTAATTTTTGTAATATACTGGCTAAAATATTAATTTTGATCAACAGAAACAGATATTCTCTGCCATTAGCCAGATAATAGCTTTTTCTTTTTGCTGGAATTTATCCTTCTACAGGAAGAATAATGTCCAAGAAATTTTCTGGTTGGCCACCATGAACCAGGTGTAAAGTTGCCAGGAACAATTCAAAAATATGGTTCAATAAACCCAACAAATCAAAACGAATTGCAAAAAGATTCACAATTTTACAGTCACACTGCATATCAACAAAATGAAGCCAGCATAAAGAGTCTGTCAAACTATTCATCTTGGACACATAACACAAGACAAATATATACCAAAATGTACTCAAATTCCCGATCTGATTTGGGCCGTTTTTCTCAAATTCCTTGAGTTATCCCTGTCTGGAAAAAATGGATTTTCATTTTTTCCTGAGTGGCCAGGAACCTTGTGCATATAAATTCTTTAGTGTAACAGTAGCTGGCTAGCATGCATTTCTGAAAGTCTGCCTCCGGGCCGCTGTGGGCTTACTTAACACAAACCCCACAAGGGTGGTTTGGACAGGGGTGCAATTTTGTGAAATTGGGTTGGGTTAGCTATAGGCATTGTAGGTTTAAGAAAGGTTCTACATTTAATTCATTGCTATACCATTTTAACCCTGATGTGGCAGTGACGTCAGTGCTCATTTCATTGGGTGAAGGTGTTAATCGCTAGAGTTCACTCAAAGCGTTGGCATCCATACACACACAAAAAAGATGTCAACGCGTTGATGTCACTGCCATATCAGAGTAAAAAATGGTACAGACCATGAACAAATGTCCATGATTCATGTCATATTAAATGCGTATTGAATGTTACCTTTTTGAGATGGGAGGACATCTGCTGCCTGAATGATGGTGATGAATTGTTCATATTCAAGGATAGAAATGATGACAGTAGTCTCAGCTCATCCGCTGAAAATTGTTCTGTAGTTTTGTTTGAATCACACAGCAGTCCCAGTGCATTGAGTTGAACCTATTTATGAGAATAAAAACATATTTTGTAATTCTTCAAATAATGTTGTAAAGTTTTGTATACTATCTTCAGTAGCTTTCAGTAGACAGCATATAATTGCGATTGAGAAGTCTTTTTGCATATTTTGCATTATTTTGGCATTTCAATGATTGACAGTACACATAGACCGATCCGTGTGAAAATGATATGGAAAAAGATATATTCAGTATAGAGTACCGTCAACAGGGGTGAAATTGATCAAATTGGGCCTTTTTATGTTTGTAACTCTACACATATAATTTTTTGGTGGATTATATTAATTGTTTATAACAAATAGGGTCCCCACTTTATATCAATATATAATGTATGATGGTAGGAATTGCGTTTGTATAATTTTTTTAATCAAAAGAGTGATCAATCTCACCCCAATATATGGGGTGAGATTGATCACTCATTGTTGACTGTATAAAGTATGTAGGGGGGGGGGGCCTATATGATCAATGTCACTACTGCTATGGGGTTAGATTGATCAAAATTTGGCGTTTAAAAAAATTCTGAAACATTTTCAAATCAAAATGTTTTATGTTGATATACCAAATCTGGTACGAAAGTGTTCTAGGTAAAATCTGATCAATCTCACCCCAATTTCAATGAAAATACATGGTAAATCGGAAATGAAGCTAAGTAAACTGTCTCTGAGTTCTTCATAACTGTTCAACTTATCTTGATAAGCAGACTGGATGACATACTGTTATATGTATTGATTTTTGTTTTTGTTTTCGTATTGCGTAACAGTTTTTGTTCTGGCTGTACTCTTGTACAAAACGCAACTTATGAAACTTACGAAAACCCAAACAAAAATCAATACCAAAACATATAACTTGAAACGACCATTGTCTCTGACCTCTTCAGAATTGTTAAAATTATCTCATTACATTGCTCTTCAAATTTGTGAAAGATAACTGATTTCTGTTATTCATTTACGCTTGTAATTCCGCATGGTTGGGTTGGGTTGGGTTGGGTTGGGTTGGGTTACTTCATGCAGTTCATGCAGTTAACCTTCATAAAAGAATAATATAATATATTAGCAATTGTTTACAGTGTCAATGATTGGTTGTTAATATTACCGGTGCACATGATCAATCTCACCCAGGTGATTAATCCTCATGATCAATCTCACCCAGGTGATCAATCTCACCCCTGTTTACGGTACATAAACAGAATAGAATAACACTATGTGACATGATCAAGGGGAATGAGTCACATGTCGACCCTGGTCAAAAATGAGTTTTACATATTTTTCTATCGAGGACATTTAGAGCTTCCAGAAACTGAAAACTCTATGTTGATACGACATTTCTTTACAAAGTTATGTCCATTTATCAACCATTGAAAACAATATAAAACAAAAGAATTTTTGTGTTTTCTTTGCCAATATCTCACAATCAATATTAGGGACATCCAACTCATTTCCCTTGATCGTGTCACATATGTGACCATCCACCACAAAGTGGTAGTAAAGTCGGCTCTAGATCATTTTCTGTTTATTGCAGATTTTGAAAGAATTCACTTTCAGCTTCAAATGACACCTCAACCAGCTTCATCGGACATCTGGAAGTGAAGTTATAGTTCATCAAAGGTCAAATTCCTAGTATATTCAACATAGAAATCCAATTACTGTTTTTGATTGTATCTCAAAATGGAAAATGCTGACTTTACGACCAGTTTGTGGTGGATGGGCACATATGTGAAAATTTCAGGTGAATACAACATTACATTCTAAAGATATTGATGAAAATGTAATTTCAGATGGATTTTGTTACATCTCTTTCAGACAATCCTGGTGGAAATGTGCTGCCACACCAGTATTGTTGTTAAAAGCATACACTCGCCTGAGTTCAGTATGTGATATGTAACATATGTTACACATTTCTGTATAACATTTGTACAATAGCTGAAAATGTACAGTCAGCTTACAGTCTCCCCTTCCCCACCCTACCCTTTTTCAATGTTGGGAGACTGTAATGTAGAAATGATGACCATGTTGTCCAAATCAACATTGTAATAGGGGAGCAGGGAAGGATGTTGGCCAATTAATGCTTTGGTGTGGCAACCTTTTTCACCAGGCTTGTGGTTATGCCAAGTAAAAAAAAGAATGTGTTTATCATCCCCGCGCCCTCACCGATTTTTGGAGGTTTTCAAATATTTTTGTTATTTTTCCTATTTCCTTCCTTACTTTGTTTCTAAAATTGTTGTGATAAAATGACATGTTTAGAAGTTCTTGGTTATCATTTATAAACACATTGCAAACACTTTCTTTAAGCTAGGGGTAGGGCTTTGGGGTAATAACAAAAATATTAGGGGGCCTCCCCGATTTTATGATGCGTTGACAAACACTTTGCATTTGCAATTTTACACAGAAATGAATTTTAATAAGGACCTCCCTCACCGATTTTTGAAAAAGTCCGGACGATATACATGTTATTTTTTTTACTTGACCTTATATTACTGTACAGTCATTAAAATAAAATTCAAAGTATCCATACAATCACCTGTGAGTTGCTGTGAGATAATGCCTGTTCCAAGACATCAAATGACACCAATCCTTTCCACATACCATCCTTGATATCTCCAGCCCTGCTAGTCTCTATCAATCCCAATGTCCTGGCTGTCTTAAGACAAATCAATAAGGCACCTAGCTGGTCTGAGGTCACCAAGTCATTGTTATTCTGCAGATGTTCTACAATATAAGTCAGGCTCTCTGGACTGAATTTCAACAGCTTTGGCACATGGTACTAAAAATGTAAAAGAAGTTGTGCAATTATCAAACTAAAGTTAAATTTTTTTTTTTTTTTATCATTTTTTAAATTTTTATTTCAGACATATTTTATAGGGTAGCTTAGTGAACAGGGCTAAGAGCCCTCTGACAGCGATATATAGGTTTACGAAACTGTAGAGGGCGATATGTTACATTCATAGGCATAGTTTCACAAGAGCCCTCTGTATGTATGTTTATGAAGTCCTAGAGATGTAGGTTTATGAAGTCACTAGAGGGCGCTACGTGTAATGGATATTAACATCAGGGAGTGTTTCATGTGATTGTGTCTTAACTTAGCAATATTCATTTTGACATGCTTCAGTAACTGACCACTTTAGGGGTGGTGCAATAATTATGTGCACCCGGGGTGAATTCTCAAAATGGTATGCCAAAAATCGCCCCCCCTTTGGCCGTGCCAAAAACCTTTGCCCCCCTTTCGACGTGCCAAAAACCTTTGCCCCCCTTTTTACGTGCCAAAAAATCTTTGCCCCCCCTTACACATGCAAGATTTTGGGAACCCAATTTAAAACCTTAAATTGTCTTAACATATAATGCGAAAGCGCAGAAGCAGGAAATTTTGCATATTTGAACGTGTTAAAGTAACGTTTTCCACGCCTTTTAGGGCGTAATATAGAAACGGTGCCCAAAATATCTGTGCCAAAAATTGCTTGCCCCCCCTTCGACCTGCCAAAAATCGCTTGACCCCCTTTCGACCTGCCAAAAATGCTTGCCCCCCTTTTGGCCTGCCAAAAATCTTTGCCCCCCTATAATTCACCCCGGGGTACACATAATTATTGCACCACCCCTTATTAATATATCTAGTCACATGAAGCATGATAACATTTTCAGAGTAACTTTGGCTATTCCAGCTGAAATCCATACACCCTCTAGGAAAGACATGACATTAATCTTCCATAGAGGGAGTGTGAATTTCAAATGGGGTTACCTGAATGAGCGACTCCATTTTAAATTCACATCCCTTGTGTTGGATACTAAGGTTATGTCTTCCATAGGGGTGTATGGGTTTCAACTGGAATAGCCCCTTTCCTTTTAAATGGAAATGAATATCAACTCATATTGTTTGACACAAGGAAGAAAACACTCTAAAAATTATAATCATAAATATTACAAATTTGAAAGACACAATAACACAGAACACTCCCTGATGTTGATATCCTTTCCATATAGCACCCTCTACAGTTTTATATAACTTATACCTCACTGGATTATTTGGTATCAAATTAAATACTTGTGCTGACTTTATTGACTTTAATAAGTGTTGTGACCAGACTAACTCATGGGATGTGTTTGACAAGGGATTCAAAGGGATATTCCCCATTTTTTCTTTCAATTGTTTCATCTCGTCTTCCTCAATCCCACAGGAAAAACAAACCAAATGCTTCCCACAATCAGATTTATTGCCATCAATGCTTACTTGTAATGACATTAATCATTGACTTGAAAGTGGCATTGAGCAGAGCAACAATTCTCAGAAGGTATTCCCTGTTTTTGTCTGAACCAAAGAAAATTCTAGAACTCTTTGCTATAATTATAAAACTGAAATACACACCTCCACCAGGAATCCTTTATGTTGTTTAGGTTTGCTTGGGTCACACAGCAGTGTCAGTGCAGGTAAGATCCATGTCCCTTGCCATTTACTCAGTCCATCACCTTGACCTTGAATCGATGTCAATGCCTTCAGATGACAGGTAAACAACTTAGCTAAAAGGTCGCATGCCTGCAAAGACAAGGGCAAGGCTGAATCAAAATCTTTACTATTTCAAGCCATCCATCCATCCATCAAACCCTATAATCACTAGGACCACAATGGCCTCATCCCAATGGCATAGTTCAATAACCTCAATTAAACACTCATAGTGGTGCAAAATTTGACCTCAAATTGCAGAGTATGAGTTTTTGTACCCAAATTTTCAACGGTCATTCAATAAATGTACACATGAATTAGGGTTAAAGAACTGTGCCAAGGTAGATGAGCATGATGTGGATCCTAGTGACTATAGCCACATTCAATTACCAACAGGTTGTTGTGAGACTCTGGACATCAGATGATAAATTGGTCTATTCCAGTTGAAATCCACACACCCTCTAGGGAAGACATGACCTTTATCTTCCACACAGGGAGTGTGAATTTCAAATGGGGTTACCTGAATCTACACCCCCTGTGTGGGAGATTAAGGGCATATCTTCCATAGGGGTGTATGGAATTCAACTGGAATAGCCCATATCCCTCATCCCTAAAGAGGTGAGACTGGGAGAGTCCGGAAATGGGTGCAATTTGAGGGGAGGTATTGCTTTTTGTCCCAATGTGGTTTTTTTTGGGGGGTGGCAAAGAAGCTGCTATTGATCTACAATAGTGTTTCTAATTTAGTAGAATGTTAGGTGTAAAATCTCACAGCATTATGGGGATGACAACTGGATGAATTTTCAAATTGATAAACATATTACAATGACAAATTCAAATTCCTGTCCAGTCTCTTCTAATGACTTGAGAACATAAATGAATCAAATTCAAACAGTCATCAATGGGAAATAGTTTAAAAAAAATACTTTGTAGCACCTTTCACCAAGATATGAACAGAATTTCTCAAAATGATCTTAAATTCATTTCTGACTTTTCTTGTAAAAATAAAGCCCTGGTATTACACAACTTACATAAGGTACTAGAGTCTGCTCTCCAAGCATATCAAGAACTGTGTGATGTATTGTAGGATATAATTCCAATATCTTCTCAGCACCTAGATGCTGAGTCAGACATCCTAAAGGGCCATATTTTCCTCTAATATGCCAACTGGCTGCCATTAAATCTTGTAATAAGCTTAACAGAAATGGATCCTTGGTTGAATCTGTAAAGATAGATAACTGAAGTCATTTTTCTAGCCATTAAATCTGCTACCTGTGTCCTATTTGTACCCCATCATTATCCTTATAATATCGCTAAGATTTCTTTATCCTATTGGGCTGTTCCTCCTATGGAAAACATGACCTTAATTTTCCATATAGGGGGTGTAGATATCAAACGGAGTACCCATTCAGGGAAGTCCATTTGAAATTCACACTCCAAGCATGCATGGAAGATAAAGGTTATGTCTTCCTTGGGGGAGTATGGATTTCAATTGGAATAGCCCAATTCTTCTGTATTACCAATCCACACTGTTATGCTATGATCAGCTCGTAATAGGCGAGAATTATTCGGTCTTTATCACTGTGTGAGTCAATAAAGTCCCAACTTACCCTTGCGTAATTCACAAAAACGCACATCAGTCACACAGTTCGCATAGGTGCTGCACCCAGCTGTGTGTACGCCGTTCTATATCAATCCATGATGTTATGAGTCATGCCTATTATGAGCTGATCAAGAGTATAATTGTAATCTTAAAAATCATTTGCTTAGGCTAAAAAAGATAGTTTCCTATAGGTGCCTGAAAATCAAAATGAGAAAAGCGTTTTTTACCTACTTTAACAACTAGAAATAAAGCCCGTACAAAAGGCCCAGCATATAGGTGCTAGATTGGCTTTTACATACTTATGTGCGTGGGTTAGAGAACCTTTTTTTTTCTTTCCTAAACTAATATGAAAAATAGAACTTATCATCGCGTTGGTTTGTAAACTTACCTATTGATGTAACATGTCTATGGAGAGTAATAATATTCTCAAATATAATCCTTGTCTGGTGTCTCATGCCCTGTATATCAAAATGCATACAAAATGTAGATATAACCTTGGGAGACTTGTGAAGACAGCAGACATGATTGTGTCCTGGGGCTCAGTACAAATGACAATAGGAAGTGTCGCAAATATGGGTCTCATTGTCAGACCTCTGGTATAACAATGCCACCCCCTCCCTTTCTAGGTCAATCTTAGTATAAAAATGGTAATTTTTCAATTTTCTTTGAAGAAAACAAAATACCCCAATTTGGAGCCCAAATATAAAGAAAATTAAATTTTGTACAAATTTTACAATTTTTTTTCTTAATTTAGGCTTCTAATTTTTTTGTTTTGGGGGAGAAATTGGTTTTAAAATGGGTCCACTATCAGATTCTTGTAGGCATGTCCCTACTCAAACCAATCTTGAGTATCCCCTCTGGATTGGGTCTTACATTGTACTATTAATTAAAGGGGTATTTAATGATCCATAGCCTTATTCCACAATTTTACCCAAAAAGTTGAGATTTTATACCACCAGAACCTTGTGGCTATATGTTTGTGCGCAACATTTTTCTTGCAGATTCATTCGCTTAGCCAAAATATTGTCAAATTTGTATTTATGTTCTGAATAAAATTACAGCACATTGGCCTTTGGAGCAAATTAATATACATAATCATGCACAATACAAAATCAACTGAAATTTTGGGAATTAATTTTTGAAAGGATGCTAGAAATCACAAAATACTCCTTTAAGACAACTCAAATAATTATTTTGAATTTTTCAGTTACAATTCCCTGAAATATGACTTACAATATGGACATATGTGAATATTAATGTTTCTTAACCTTGAACTTTAAAGAAATAAGGAAAACAAATCAGCAATATTTTTAAATACTGCTGATTTGTTTTCCACATCTCTTATGAATGCATATCTTATATAAAGTTCTCATATAAGAACTTCATCTCTTTGGGTCACTGATCATTTCTTAAAAACATAAACCTCATAATTATTGCACAGGCTCTTGCAGCCTAAGACATTTAGTATGTAAAATCTAGGTCCAAATTTGTGACAAATTTGGTTGATATTTAATTAAAAATAAATTAAAAGACAAAAATAACTTTGGTGGAATGTTTACTTACATCAACAGGGTGATCCCAATTAGTCCACACATACTGTAATATCCTCTGTGGAATAGATGCTGTACCAACAAACATGCTCCTCACATCCATATCTACGTCAGGAACAGTTGAAAGGGCAACAGTAGTCCACAGTGTCAAGGTTCTTGAGGCTGCCAACGTAGTACTGGAACTGTTTGAGCTGTGATGAGAAAGGAAAAGATTAACAAACAAAACTAAATAGGAATTCAAAGAACTCATGCTAAAAGGTGTGGGACCCAATTACAGCCTCATCCTCCCACTTTATACCATCAAAGTAGCTCGTATTTTTCTCATATTACCCCAGAGCTTTACTTTTCAGCAAACTATTGGTAGAAAAATAATAAATTTCTATCAATTTAGCTCATTATCCTGCATTGAAAACTTGACAAATTAAAATTATTATGGTGCTGTGCATATAATCATCTGTCTCCCAGGTGGGCACAAATACAGCAAATAAAATAAAATAAAAAGTTTGGTAGTAACCAGGTAATTACTGTAAAAAATGTAAAAAACCAGTAATTTACCGATTTAGGAATCAAATCTACATTCAGTCTTGGAGGCCATGTGATTTTAGGTGTCATGTTTTTTTAGGTGTCATGATTTTAGGTGTCAAGACCAAAAGGTGTCATGGTTACACAGGAGCTACAAACTACATATGGACACAATCCCTCAAATCCTCTACAACAAGACACATTACGTTATTGTTCATCTTTCTACCAAAACTTACAACTCTGCATATAATAGTTTAATGTCCTTTTGTTAATGTCCTTTTCTTATAGGTTGAAAAGTTTGTTGAACTCTGTTAATCCAAAATTAGCATCTAAGTTTGTTAACCTCCTAAATAATAAAAACAAATACTTTAACAAAAGTTTGTTGACCCCTGTGCCATCACATTGTATTTTAGACAATGTTTAACAAAACAAAACCATGGTAATACTGAACCCCCATAAGGACAATAATTCCAGGACATGCACACACCTGTGTGTCAAATAAAATGTTCAGGATGTTCAAAAGTATTCAACTGTACTGCCATCCCATCCTAGGAGGTCTCTATGGGTCTCAAATGTTAAGATTCAACTGAGAAATCAGGTCCAATTCTTATCACATCACATTATGCACAATTTGGAGTTCCAACTTTAAGGCCACATTTTGGGATGTCCTATGATTATCAAATTCTAATGTGCAAGAATGTTTTTCTACGGTGCAAGTTGAATTTCAGGGTAGGGGGTGTCTGAAAATTTGCTCAAAGTATTGGAATTTTCAGTGATTTTTGAAAGGTTCTGAATGGAAATATAACTAGCAAACCTTAAGACTGGCAAACCTTGGGACTATCGAACAGTCCCATTTACACCCTCTTGGATACTGTGTGTTCTGCCTTGCTATCCCTCTCAAGATTATGAGAAAGTTTGCTTACACCCACTGATTATCATTGCCCTGGGAGGAGGCCCTAGATCGTAACATCCTATGACGTCATCAGTGAGAGATATCCCGATTGTAGACATGATATCATCACAGCATCATCACCTGCTGAAGACGCTAGTCGGACTAGTGAAAATATTCCAGGTGAGCGAAAAATAGTGTAGTGTTGAAGTTAAAACTTAAATTCATGTTATCTACCACTACATATGAATATCCACTCGTATAGTACAATTAGATATTGTTAGTTTTTTACATACTAATACTATTACAGAACAAACCTTACCTCTCTGTTACATGGAGAATCTTTGGCAGGATCACGTCCAGTAAGAGGCATCCCATGTTTCCATTGATTTCAATCAGGTCTTTGACAGGGAGCATAGCTAGGATGCCATGACACATGAACAGCTGGGATGAAGGACTCAGCTCATTGAATGAATTGTCTAATGTCTGGTAGCTCTTCTCTGTTTTGTCATCCACTATATGCAGCATACTGTCACCGTTCATAACATGGAAGACCTGAATAAGTGTGCATTATACAATACATAAAATAATACATTGCAGTGCATAAACTTTGTGGATAAGCCAATTGATATATGAAATAAAATGATATTTAACAACATTGAACATTACACATTCACTTTTAGGCATACTTCATTTAAATTTAGCACACATCTTGAAGAACATTGTTGTTGTTGATCAACAAGTTGGAATTATGTAAACTATTGATGATAGGGGCCTATGCTGTCAAAATTGAGAAGTGGGGGAGAAAGGTGCAAAGAAATCAAATTAGGCCACTTCTTCAGAGACTACGTGCAAAATAATTTGACTGCATTGGTCATGCAAGAATTAAAGTACATACTTTTATTCTCACTTCATATTACATGTCAGGTTTTATTCATGATAGATTGCTTTCATGTGTGTCATTTAACAAATACTCTATTGGTGCATTTGTGCTTGCTTGTCTTTACATCAAACAAAGCGGTTCTTGAACCACAAGTCTTGTCTGCTTTCACAACCACCTGCTATGGGGCCAAGACTTGGTCAGAGACTCCCCATTCAAAGATTCCACATTACACGTATCCTTGGAAGTCGATGGACAGCAACTTGTCAAAAGTCTCCGTGGTAGGGGCTGGGACTTGATCAAGGACTCATCATTCAAAGATGCCCGTCCTGCATGAAGTCAGTGGGGCCTAATGAGGGATTTGTCCATTTTTCACTTTTGACAAATGGATACACAACATTATTACTATCCCCATGTGCTGGCCAATGCCCCTTCTATTTACTTTATGGCTACATATAATATCATGTGCTGTGATTAAGAAAACAGAGCCGCATGTCATGGATATCAGTAAAATAGATTTTTGCAAAATATGACCAAAGGGGTGTTCAATTTCTTACTGTTTAATTCGGCAACATGAAGAGTATCATATGTTTAATATTAGGGCACAATAAATCAGTTTTAATATGGCTTTCAGTATCTGTCAACATATTGGGCTATTCCAGTTGAAATCCATACACCCTCTTTGAAAAAAAACTTTCCCCACCAACAATAAGGCACTTCATCTTAAAATGCATTGCAAATTTCAAAAATAGCTCAGCAGCAATACAAAAAATCTCCCAGCCAAAAGAAATTGCCCTGAAATCAACTGCCCCCTCCCCCCTCTGGAAGTCAAATGGTGCATCCCTTAATCTTCTACACAGGGGGTGTGAATTTCAAATGGGGCTATCTGAATGGGTAACTTCATTTGAAATCTTGCCCATTGTGTCTGATAAGTAGGTAATAATGCTACATGAAGAAATAGAAAAGGGCAAAATATAGTCAGATGTCCAACTAAACTTGCTTGGTGAAAGTGATAACTACCTACCAGTAAGAATACATTATGTCTCCTTAACTTGGCTTTATGCCACAGTTTGTTAAACTTTTGAAATTACATGCCAGTTTGCTAAACTTTTAAATTGCATGACAGCTTGATTTGTATATCAAGTCCATTACGTTATCTAACAGCGCAAGTGATTGGTCGAGAGCTGACCATAAACAACATTAATGAACAGCTGCTTTTGAGTGATGCTTTTGCATTAAAAAAAACCACAGGAAATCAAATTTTTAGGAATGTTGCATGTTATTTTTTGTTCTTATTTGATGAAATACAATCACCAAATGTTGGGAAAGTATGAATGGTGTTCCATTCATTAATAGTTGATACACAATCAATCATGCCCTCAATTCTATTAATGTTGACATAATAAGTGATTTAAATTTGATGAACAAATTTCTATTAATCATTCTTTTACTCTTAACTCAAAATGTAATGAACTGGTACTACAATTTGTCATCATCTTGTCAAAACATAATTGCTGGGTTCACATATTAAAGAGGAATCAAGCTATTATGATCTAAAATCAGGTGTATTTGCTATGATGTTATGTCACTGAATCTAGACAGACAGTGAGCATAGACAGGGTTGTATAAATGTTTTGCCCATTCACAAATCAAGAATCAAGGAGCCAAGTGAACTGAAGTAACACTAGAATAATCAAAGAGTCCACTGGGTTATCAAGAATAGATATCCAAGGTTCATTCTCAAATCAAATACATATCCAGTAGTTGATTTTCAAGGTCAAGTTCAAGTTTACATCTTCAAGTTCAAGTATTCTGCGGTAGTGGTTTTACAATCATGAGTCGATTTTGTTCTTGGTTGAGTTATGTGATGATACTGGTAAGTGAAAAGAATTGCTTCTTGTTTATTAGAATTACATTTATTATTACATGCAATCATTTATGTTAGATCAAACATTATTTATATCACTCCAGAATTATGTTTTATTTTTTTAATCTATTTTTTTGTCATGCGATATTAAAAATTTGAATAAATCCATAGAAGGAAAAGTTTTGTTACAGTCACTGTAACAGCAGCCAAAAATGTCACTGGCACTAGAAAGTTCCACTAGCTTGGGATGGTGTGCACCAGTCTTAAGGATATGAAGGAGCCTAGACTCAAGTGAAATCCCTACCCCTAGATCCCAACATTATACACTCCTATACATTGTTTTACCTCAAATTCAGTAGTGACATAGGTGCATATTTCGCTGGTCATAGTATCAAATCGTAACCATTACCTCTTCAATGATTCAAAGTGATCAGTTTTGTTCAATTACTTGTTAATTAACTCTTACGTCCCCCCATTTCCTTTTCGCTCTCTCTTGCTCACTCCATTGCATGTCCATAGAAAAAAAAACCAACAACAACACAAATTCACCATTGTAATTGGCCTATTTTATTTGTGCAAATTTCATATCTTTATGTCCTTGTAATAATATATTTTCCATGTGTCATGTTTATTTATACTACCATGTGCAATACTTATGTATTTATAAATGTTTTAAATTTGTGTGTTATTATAATTGTAATATTTCTCTGTAATTTGGCCCATGGCCACGATTGTGAAATAAATATATATGAAATATAAAAAATAAATATATAATAGAATTACTTCACCCTTTTACCAAATGTATAGGATGGGTTGAAATGTCAACAAGGTTTTTTTTTTCAAGTTTAATCAAATTCAACAAATACCTGATGGACAATCAGATTGTGACTGGAAATCTTAATGTAATATATACCTTGTGTGCTAATGTGACATCTTCATTAGGCAAGACTTTCCATGCTAAGGGTATTGCCATTCCTGCAGCACTGCGACAGTCAGCAACAAACACATCTGAAATTAACAATTATTGGAAGCACTGTTTTTGAGCTGTTTCAAGAACTTGTTTATATCTCTAAAATCACATCTAAAAAAATATGGCGTATCTGATTAGACAATGTTGGTTCTTACAAACACAAATACTTATTGCTTTCAGTTTGCATGCAATAATTATCACCACCTTCCCAGACCAGACACAGGGGGTAAAATGTCCCCTCTCTCAGCCAACCAAAATTGCTTGTCCCCCTTTTGGCATGCCAAAATACCCCCCTGCATTGTGGGAATCTAATTCGAAAACCTTACAGGTCTAATGTATTTTGTGAGCATAGCGAGCAGGAAATTTCGCACATTTTAACGTTTCCGTACTGATTTTGTAAGCCTTTGAGCATTATATTTAATGACACTTAATGACACCAATGTAACTTACTATCAGATAAAATGCTCCAGGACAGTTCCATAAAAACCTTTATGATATATCTGGTATCTGACTCTCCATTCTTCAGTTCCTCTGTAATGCTGACAGCAGACTTCTGGATGACCGCCATTGTTGTTTTGATGGTTGCTAGGCAACACTGCATTAGTTCAGTCTGATTGGCTGCACTGTTACTTATTCTGTAATACATGTCGTGGTATAAACTTAATGACAAGAATATGATGTACTTGACACATCCCAAAGTAATCCTCTGTTTTGAACTATGGCTCATATAAGAACAGAGGATTACTTACTATACTATCCACTGAATGAATAACCAAGGTTAATTTTTTTTAAAGCAGATTAAACACTGTATTTCATAGAAGTATGCCAATTTGCTCAGAAAAGCTGAGTGTGTACAAAAACTAATTTGTGATTCTCATTACATCATGATGATCATTTCCACTATGTTTCATATCATTCATATATTAATCATATATTTGACCTCAGGTGACCCTTAGTAACCTTGAAATGACCTTTGTACTGTTTTAACAATTAGCATATATGTAAGGCTAAAAAAGGTTTGACTTTCAAACATTTTGCAATATAGCTATGTGCTATGCTTTTGTTAGCAAAATAAGCTATGCGATTTCTATATAAAAAAAATAAGTCTGCAAAAAACGCCCAGCGTGCAGGGCTATGCACTAGAATGGCTTTCACATACTTATGCCTGCAGGTTTAAGAGACATATCTACTTTTTTGGACCGAAATCAAAGAATCTAAATAATTAAATAGTATCCAGGTGACCCCTTGTAACCTTTATAATGATATGACTATCACGTTACATTTCTTGGCACATTAAATGACATTTACAGTCACCAAAATTACCTTGTTGATTTATACAAGCTTTGCAGAGATTTCATGATCAAGAATTCCAACACTGTAGGAAAAAAGAAAAGAAAAGATCTCTGTGAGATTTATAACATGCAAAATATCAAGCAATAATATAATAAAAGAAATAAAATGACACAAATATTATCAGTCATACTCGCCCAAAATAGTTCTTATTCAAAACACTGTTAGGGCTAGAAATTTGGTGAGAAATCAATTCTCGTAAACAAATTTGTACAAAACATATGTTTAGGCCTACACAGCAAATATGTGAAAATCAAATGATTCTCACAAACATCTCTTGCAAGAATCAAGATTTATTCTTGCATTGTGTGATGAAATTCTCTACTCCTGATTGTACATTCGAAGCACTTCTGATAAAATTGATAAAATAACAAAACATGTTCCACTTCCTAGGTTAAAACTCTTCACTTTTCATATTTAATATAAATATTTATCTTATATTAAAATAATTTACTGTGATAAGCTTTTCTGTTATTTTATCACATAATGTTCCTTGAAAACATCTGCATTACACAGTAAGACTTGCCCCTATGTACATATATTGAAATTGCTGACTTGACAATATAAATTTGCAGTGTTGTAACAAGTCATGACTTGTGACTTGAGATCAAATGAGGCTACTGACTTGAGTAATAGTCAGTTACTTGACCCCACTGAATTTGTGCAATGACTTGAGTGACTTGACTTAACTTGAGCTAAAAATTACATAAAATAACTTGACTTGACCTGAATTATTGATAACTTATTACAAATCCTGCAAATCTGCATTCATTGGTAAAGCATTTAAGTTATCCAAACCACTATTACCATCCCTTCATCCTTCACCAAGATACATACTTACCTGGATTCAAACACGACTCTAGACATTTCTCACCAAGCTTAAAATTTTCCATACAAGCACCTATCTTATGAACATTGCACACTAAGGATTGTGTATCATGCATGGTTGTCAAATTCAACTGGTATGTGAGATATTCCTTGAGCTTGTCTATAACCTGCTGATGCATGTAGATTGATAATCCCTGGAGTATGCTGAAAGCAGAATGGAGTCATAAAATAGAATTTTTCAACAACTGGTGAGATCATACCTTCGTAAAATAACACTGACATCGACAAACAATGTCAAATTTAAATTCAAGTACAATATTCCATTTTTTAATATATACCCCTCTCCCAGCAAGAACAAACTGTTTTTAAAACATATAAACATGTTATCAACATGTTTTGGTTTAGGTCAAAACTATTAATAACATGTAAATGTTGGGTTTATATTTAGTTTTAAGAATATTTTTAAAATGTTTTGTAAAAAAACAATCACAACAACATTCTTTTAAATATTGTCAAAATGTTATTGGAAAATATTTTGTCAGTGCTTATAATATTATGCTAGAATGTTTTGCAACAAGTTTTCCCTTCTGAGTGCCTCCTCCTTTCCTTTCCTCCTTGCCCTCCCCATGAGATCACTGCACATCCCTTATGTATCCATAGCAAAAATATACACCAGTCTTTACTTATTTAAGCCACTACTAAGTCTCTTTACCCCCCCTTTATCTCTTTTCTGCACATACCTTGCTAGTGTCCGACATAATGCTCCTTTGGGGTCTATTATCGTGAAAAGTTGTGTTAAAATTGCAATGCACTGCCTTACTTCATGTTCAATGTCAGCTGATGACAAGTCTACTTTCTTCAGTAAACCTCCAAACTACAACACACATAAAAATTAATCAACAAGTTTTCAATTAGTCAACTTAGAAACAAGTGAGCAAGAAACTATATTTTTATACAAATAGGATAATAATAAATAGCTTTGAATAATTTTTTTCTTCTTTTTTTCCCTTTTTTTTCAATATTGTCCTTTAACTTTTAACTTATCATTCATGCATTTTATAATGGTAATAAATAACTTTATGTTTTGCATGATTACACAGAAGATACAGAAGCTTTGTGAGATACATCTAATACCATACAAAATTCACAACTTAAGCAAAAATTACTTGCTGCAAAATATTTATAGGTTAATGAATGTGTCTTACTTGTTGAGAGTGAAATTGTACAAAATAATGCACACGTATTGAGATGTTGATGCATCTAATGCATGAGCCCCGAAGGGGGGAGTGCATTAGAGCAGCAACATCTCAGTACAAGTGCATTATTTTGCACAATTCTCAAGCAACAAGTAAGACACATTTATTAACCTATTTCATACACGAGATAAAAAGCAGTGATTTTTGCTAACTTTATAACAAAATTTTATAATTACATCACCTGAATTACATTAATTTATAATTACATCACCTGAATCTTACTTTTTTCATAGACGTCACAGCTTCAATATTCTCCTGTTGCACGCTTTTAAACAGCAATCCCCATGGTAGGGCACCTGTTACATTGCTGTTATCTTTCTCTTTACCTGTAAGAACTAAGGATAATTGAAAGCTGTTACACAGGAAGGGTTAGTATAAGAAGGTTCTATCTCTAATAGCTGCCATATAGCATACAGCAAGTAAAACTTGCGAATCCCCCAGGTTAATAATGATCTTAGTTAACAAACATAGTCCCCAGGAAAATAGAACATGGTTGGCTATGTAAAGTACTAGGTAAAGATTAAATGGGAACAAGGATAGGGCAGTTCTCACTGGATCCTAGGGCATGAACTGGCTTTTTACCTGTAAAAACAAAAAATGAAGGAAAAAATCATAACAGCTATTGCAGTTGGGGGCCGCCTTCTCGAAAAAATGTCAATGTTTCTGGTCTAAAACCTTGAAAGAAGAACTTACAATTGTTACTTTGAAACAAAAACAATGTTTCCAGCATAGTGCAGGAGTGAGAAATTCATGACTAAATAATGAGTGACTAAAGGCAGCATAAAGATTCAGTCCATAATTGGCATATTGACCCGTTTCACATACCTAATCTAGCCAAAAGCATGTGATGTCAGGTTCTTATGCTGCCTTAAGTTGGTTTCCAAAAAAATAGATGACCCTGCTATTCAGCCAGGTCCTTCAGCGGATTCAGACTGCTCTGATTTAATATCATGTAAAAAGAACTAAGTCACACTTTGTTATGCAGCTTGATCAGCGAATGAAGTGCCGATGCGATGATGACGTGATTCAAATAACCAATGTTCACCACTATAAACAGCACCAAAACGGCAGACCAATGAAAAACCTTGCCTTGACAAAAACTATAACTTTAACTAAATAAAGAAACTCTCTCACTAATAACTAACTTCTCACTAACAATCAATTCATTTTGTTTGTAACTTTTTCTATAATTTGTTCTTCAAATTTACAACTTGTTTTTACATTCAACATCTATTCTAAGACATTTGTTAGGTCTAACAGTATTTTGAGTAACTGTACATATTAAGGTGGTACTACACCCCTTGATAAATTTGTGACTATTTTTGCATTTTTCTCAAAAAATAATAACACACTGGTAACAAAGGGTCTGTATATTATAGGGGCAAGGAATCTAGTTACTACATGTAGTACTACACTGGAATTTCAGTGACTCAAGACAAGCGGTACCATATGTTATTTATGATAAGAAAAGAGGTACTGCTAGAATGTATCTAATTTCTTAACATATATAACAAACCACTTGTCTTGAATCACTGAAATTTCAGTGAAGTAATTGGATTCCTTGCACCTATAACATACATAACTTTTGTTACCAGTGTTTAGTTAGTTTTTTGAGAAAAATGCAAAATTAGTCACAACATTTATCAGGGAGCACCTTGACTTTTTTTACCACCTACCTTCCAACTGTTTGAGAACAGCCTGAATTGGATTGCTTTGTAATGTAGTCATGGTCCTTGGAGTTACACCTAGTTCACATCATCTAATAGGCTATGCAAATGGCACATTACCTGTGTTGAAAATTAAAAATACATCAAATTAAATAATTAGCATATTATTATATATCAAATATTAAAATAGATTCCATTCTGAGTGAGTGGGAAAAGACAAACAGATAGACAGAAGGGCAATTCTGCACCAAAGTTAACATAATAAAATTTGAAAAATAAAATGAAAATACTTTAATAAACATGCAAGATGGCACTCTTTAAAATTATACAGTTTTGCATTGATATGAATATTTACCATGAATTTTCTTCAAAAACCTTAAAAAGTTTATTTACACATACCTAATCTAGCCAAAAGCATGTGATGCCAGGTTCTTATGCTGCCGTAAGTTGGTTTCCAAAAAATAGATGACCCTGCTATTCAGCAAGGTCCTTCAGCGGATTCAGACTGCTCTGATTTAATATCATGTAAAAAGAACTAAGTCACACTTTGTTATGCAGCTTGATCAGCGAATGAAGTGCCGAAGCGATGATGATGTGATTCAATTAGCCAATGTTCATCACTTTCGTGTTTACACTATAAACAGCACCAAAACGGCAGACCACTGAAAAACCTTGCCTTGACAAAAACTATAACGTAACTAAATAAAGAAACTCCCTCACTAACTAACTTCTCACTAACAATCAATTCAATTTGTTTGTTAACTTTTTCTATAATTTGTTCTTCAAATTTACAACCTGTTTTTACATTCAACATCTATTCTAAGACATTTGTTAGGTCTAACAGTATTTTGAGTAACTGTACATATTAAGGTGGTATTACACCCTTTGATAAATTTGTGACTATTTTTGCATTTTTCTAAAAAAATAATAACACACTGGTAACAAAAGTCATATATTATAGGGGCAAGGAATCCTGACTAAAATTTAAAAAGTAGTGCTGTGAGTGTCACTTACTCAAGAACTCTAGCTTCGAATTTGCACACGATAGTTACGCATTCGATGCTAGAGTGCGTTGGTATCATTTTTCGGTCGGACAGCGATGCAATTTTTTGCACCGGAGGTTATTTATTCTGTTAATGTTGAAATTGGATGAAAGTTATTTCGATGAGTCAACTGTGTCTTTTGAGCAAGATTTGCCTATTTTGGAGAGTCTAAAATTTTGCTGAAATTTTTTTTTTGCTGTGATCGGCTGTGTTTACTATGGCACGGTGTCATGCTTCAGCGAATCCGACTAAATTTTGAATGCAATGGTCTCTAGCCTAGAATGTGAAACTATTGGTGAGCAAATTCTTGGCTAGACGTCTCAAGCAAAGTGTCACCAACGGTATAGTAACATCTAGATATACACCCCCTATACTAGTTCACCACGTAAACTTGTATGGCTCAAAATTCGGACCGCTCGCCATTCTGTGTTTTGAAAGTTGTTGACGTTTTAATGATCCCCGATTTCCGGTCGATTATTTTAGCTGTGTCACGTCAGTGACGTCACGTGCATGACGCTGGTGGGTACCTGCCAAACTTCAGGAAAAAAAACCTCGACCGCCGATAACGATGTGATATGGGACTTACATAGGATTAGGCCCTTCGCACTTGATTATTAGTTTCCTGTTTACCGCCCGCGTCCAAAATTGAAAATCTCAAAATAATTAATTATTTTATTTTTATTTCTAATTTTCTCCTTTAAAATAACTTTCAACTACTTCTACTTGCCATTTTCTGACTTTAATAATATCAACAATAATGATGAATGAACAAAGAGTACAACTCCACCTTCACTTATTTATAAAATCAAATATTGTTGTGAAATAATTAAATGCCCGCCCTAGTCAAAACGAGTCGATAGTGGTTGTAATAGTTCAAACCAAATAAAGAAAATAAAAGATAATTAATAATTAATAATTAAAAGTCACCTCGTCCCTTTTTCAAAATCTTAAACAGGAAACTAATAATCAAGTGCGAAGGGCCTTACACAGAGATATTTCTTGCCAAAATGTGACCATTCTAGGTAGCTTGGCCCTACTTTGTCTGCGTTATATGACAAAGGACAGTCTTAAGTAAGTAAACGTGCAACGCTTTTGATGTTTTGGGAGACTGGGAGGGATCATAACACAAAAATGACGGAGCCTATTCTTGACTGTGTAATATTCCTTCAGCACATTATCGTACGGCAATAACCTTATACGATGGACAGATAGTATCAGTTTGTGAATGAGTATAAGTTCCTTGTACTACCCCTATACACAGCACAATATGTCGCCCAGTTGTAGTTTTGAATGTTTGAGAACTTGTTCTCATTATCAATAATCAAGTTCCAATAACACTGCCATAAACAAGTCTTCACTTCAGATTGCCACAAAAGACATTGTTGACTAAGTCATTTGTTGTAAAAAAAAAAAACCATGGAAAGTATGATTTCCTAGTACTTATGGACTATTACAGATATTAATTGCCGATAATAACTTCAGTAAGCTTACTTACTGAAGTTTATTACTCATACACATGATACATGCATACTGCACTGCACTTTGACTTTGTTCATCGGTCTCCTAATTCTACAACGCAGAACTTCGAAACAAATTATTAAATCACTATGTACAAGGTTTTCTTAACACAAAACAAAGTATAATTGAATCGTGTTTTACCTATTTCAGTGAAATTTCTGCATCAAATCACAGACGTCGATTGTACAGTTTTTTCGTTTGACCAGTTTACACGTGTACCACACGTTGTCCCTAAAATCATCGACTACAGACAAGACGTCGTATTTCTAGGGAGCGCACCACTAAAATTAAATTTAAAACAAAACAAATCAAACAAAACAGAATGAACAAACAAAACAAATGAATGAACAAACAAAAGAAAGAAAGAAAGAAAGAAAGAAAGAAAGAAAGAAAGAAAGAAAGAAAGAAAGAAAGAAAGAAAGAAAGAAAGAAAGAAAGAAAGAAAAGAAAAAAGAAAGAAAGAAAGAAAGAAAGAAAGAAAGAAAGAAAGAAAGAAAGAAAGAAAGAAAGAAAGAAAGAAAGAAAGAAAGAAAGAAAGAAAGAAAGAAAGAAAGGAAGGAAGGAAGGAAGGAAGGAAGGAAGGAAGAAATAAAGGAAGGAAGGAAGAAAGATGGCTTTACCAGACCATGAAACATGACTATGACTTTTTAATAATTAGAAAAAGTTACAATTCCATTTTCAATCAAGGTGCGTTGGTCTTTTATGTGCTTTCATTTCATAAACAATTACAACAACAACAACAATCAATTCTCAAGTTATACTTTTATCAAAGGGCTGCGTAATAATTATGAGCCCCACCTGCAGTGGTAAAATTGTTTAATTTATATAACTTTTCGTGCGCATTTGTCCCCTATATAAATTTAGGACCAGATTAGCGGAACGATTTGAAACTCTGGGGCCCGGTTTCTGTATGGAAAATATAACAACTATTGACTATAAATTAATGCACTAGGCCTAAAATAGCAGATTAATTTTATCCACTTGAAGATTTTTTTAAAATTATTTGGTGTGCAAAAACGATGACTGAAAAAGCTTGGACAGACATTCCAGAGATGAAAAAAGCAAGGTAACATGTAAAATAAGAAAGTAATTGATATTGTATTTGTGATGAAATAATGCAACTGATTTGCAACTTTTTCTTGTTTTAACCGCTATATAAATTTGCCTCTTTGCAATAGAACTCATTATATTCCTGATAATAAATAATGTAAATGGGACTTCATTTTTCAAAATTCTTCAAATTCTGAGGGGGGGGGGGTAACTTCGATCATGCCGATAGCCCGTGTGATTTTTTTGTGAATGAAAATGATACAAATCAATGAATGATATTTTTATTATGGCAACATATAGAATAAGGCTAGGCGTGGCGGGGGCGGGGAAACACTTATTGCGGACCGCTTTGATTGGCTGTCCAGCATGAAGAATTATGGTACGACAAAGTATGTATGGGACGCCATAAGAGACAAAACTATCAATGTAACATACATGACATCATTGGCCTACTTCTTTGCGCCATAGAGAAGAGAAGAATGAAAAGGAAAGAGAAAGAGCTGAGAGAAGAAGGAATGACAAAAGTGAACCGTGAAGATCTTCGAATAATCTACCCGAAGGTAATAGTCGAAGGCGGACTTTGCAAACAAATATTCCAAATGTCTTTTGAGATATTGAAAAGGGGCTGGGATTTGGGAAGTTCCAAAAAGTGGCGGTTATTGAGTGGGGCAATTTTTGGGCCCAAATAAAAATAACGCTATCCCGGGGGGGGGGGTCACTCCCATTGTGGCATGTACACCATCCGCGATAATAAAAACGCGTGAAAAGGGTAGTTTTTCAGTGGGCACGATGACCGCGTATCGTGTTTAGGGTGTCATGAAAAATCGGAAAAAAGGGTAGCAAAATTGCAATGGCTATACGCGGAAATGAAATTTAGGGTATGAAATTTGATGCAAGGAATAAAATCCCTGTTTAGGGTTTGAAAACAGGCGAGTGTTTACCTGTTTAAGGTATCGTTTTAGCCAAGGGTTAAATCCTCAGGCTTGTTTAGGGTGCTTTTCAATAGTTGATATTCGCGGATGGTGTACAGGCCACAATGGAAGTGACCCCGCTCAGGCCCCTGGATAGTGAAATAACACGAAAATGAGAGTGAAGATTGGAAAACCTTCCTTTCTTTGTATTTATTTATTTATTTATTTATTTATTTATTTATTTATTTCAGTTTATTTATTTATTTATTTATTTATTTATTTATTTATTTATTTATTTATATGTTTTTTCGTCTCTTCGGGTACTCTTTATTTTTTGTTATCTGCAATCAATACCTTACAACTCAACAATAATAGGGACATTAATACCCCACTTTCACTGCCAATGCAATGGTGTTGACATGTTGAGCAAGACTTATTTATTTTTATTTGGCTGAATTGGCCAACCATACTACCAATCATTGACCTCATGACTACCAACGATTACTCAGTCACTACATCCATCATCTCAGCTGATCCAGTTCTAGTATTAATACAAGCGACAGCGTCGCAGCGAGCAAACAACTTGTGCCTTGACTACTAACCATGCTAACTATTGTACCATTGCTGTCAAAACGTAAAACCAAAACATCATGTGATGCACCAAACTGAAAAAGTAACAGACCAACCAGTACCAGCTCAAACTACTTGACTTGGAAGTTGCATAACTGGAACACAGATATATATATTTGCACTCAGGACATACATCAGCAAACAGTATATTTACAATCGCTACGGTGTTTACCATTTTTTAAATACCAGCAAGCAAGATGGGAACCAAAACTGCTCCAGCTCCACCGCCGCGTCCACTCCCACTTTGTGCCAAAATAGTGGTAGCATTTCTGTTTTTTGGGCTAATTTTTTCCATCGTTGGATCAATTGTAATACCAATGGTTTTTACAACGATTATTTCAAATATAGTAGAAGAGGTATGTTTTCGTAAATCTTAAGGTTACTACTAGTCATGCTATTGCTATCACTCAAATCAATCAATTTTGATCTGCATTATAATAAAGCATTAGTCAGAAAAATGACGTGATCTCGACCCGGCCGAGGTGGCGTGATGTTTACAATTTCCTCGCAGGCGAGTCCAGAGTCCATTCATAGACTTTCGCTGCTCGGAATCAAGTTTCGAAGGAAAAATAGAAAAAGCAGTCGGTTACATAAAATAACATTTTTTTAATATTAAAGGGACATTCGCAGATTTTGTAGGGACGGTCGGCTGACCACTAAGATTCTAGCAGGGGGCGGGGCAGATGATGAGATGGTCTTGAAAAACAGTGTGATCCATGTTATTGTTATTTACAAGTCAAAATGGTGTTTCCTCAAACAGATCCTGGAGAGAATATTACAAATACTATTCAGCATTAATTTTGCGCTAAAAATTAAAGAATTCAAAATCTCATAATGTCCCTTTAATTTAAGCTAAAAAACATGTCATTTATATAAAATGTCATCATGTTTCATAATGCTAATAATAGCCATGATCTTGATTCATGTCATAACCATGATAACATTAACAGCACCTGCACCACTATCAGAGGCTCCGGTTTTGATTGGGGGCATCAATATGGGGCATTCTGAGAGGGTGGGTGCAGGGGTGGGTCGCGCGGAAGCCTTTGAAATGCATCTTAAAATTGTGAATTTTATCCTAATATTATGAATTTTTATCTTTAAATTATGAATTTTATCTTAAAATTATAATTTTGCCCAACAATTATTATGAATTTTACCCGAATGCCGGGCCCGAATGGTCCGTTAAGGGGGTACTACACCCCTGGCCAATTTTGTGCCTATTTTTGCATTTTTCTCAAAAATTATAGTGCATTAGTGACAAGTAAGATATGTATATTATAGGGGCAAGGACTACAACTACTGCACTGAAAATTCAGCAACTCAAATCAAGTAGTTATTGATTTATTGATGAAATATTGGTTTTCCCTCATTTTTGACTGTAACTCCACAACTTTTGTCTGTGCTGAAATAAAATTTTCAATGCAGTAATTGTAGTCCTTGCCCCTATAATATACATCTTACTTGTCACCAATGCGCTATAATTTTTGAGAAAAATGCAAAAATAGGCACACAATTTGGCAGGGGTGTAGTACCCCCTTAAATTATTGGGCCCCTCACCAAAATTACTGGCTGTGTAATTACAAAATACTTTGCATGTATAAGGTGCTTGAATTGCAAATCGAGTCTTGTTTTCTTCATTTTTTAATACTTAGGTCTATAAATGCTCCATGACAATAAATCTTTATGCTTGTGAAGTTTTAATGTTTACTAGCAGTGACCTTCAAACTTAAGGTTAACAGGGTAAAGGGAACTGGGAACACAAGAGTGTTAATAACATGAAAAGGGTGTGGATCTAGGTCGAAGAAAAAATGTTTGCCATTCTTATTCATGTTGTCTGATATATGGACCTCCTCTAGAATATCAAATTCCTTCCTCACCATCATGCATCACTATGTTTATTTATAGCTTCTCTCCTGCAAATTTGTTGTAAAAATAGCGATTTTGTAAATATCTTAAAATCATTTTTGTATACTACTACTAAAGAGTAAATCGAAAAGCTAGCATTTAAAAACATAGTAGTTTTATGTAAAAAAAACTTCCACGGAAATATACAAAATATGTAGTTGGCAATTTATTTCTTACTTCCATGCCACAACAGACAATCTGTCAAGAATGCAATATTAAACACAACATTAAACAACAATAGAAAAATTGAATCAACTCCATGCTCCAGTAGCTATAGCTGAGAAAACATACCTACACATAAAGCAAAATATTAGGCTATGCACCTTCAAGTAAAATCATATTCTCAAATTCTAACAAAATTATAGGCATTTATGTCAACCAATTCAACCGTTAAATATATCTTGAACAAAAATGTCAAAGGTGTTTCGGCGACCTAAACGTAGACAGTTTCATGCACCAACAATAGCCTTATTTTAGTTATTTGCGTGACTAAATAAACCACTAAGAGCTGCTGGTAAGCATGGTAACTGGTTGCATATGAACGCGAACTTACAAATAATTATTCCACATAGGCCCCCTACCTAAAATGTTTAGGTTTTTTTATGAAACTTCATGTATCTTCGATACGAAAGGTCAATTTTCATTATGATGGTCGGCGTTGCCATAAAATAATGTATTACTAGCCCTATACCGCGAATGAATAAAAAAAATCAAAAATTGACCTTTTTGGGACTTATTGAATGCCATCACAAAAACTAGACATTTTGTCAATTTGTCTCCCACTTTTGAAATTGTTTTTATTGGAAAATAGCAAATAATGGAATCCCCCCCCCCCCCCCGTGCGTAGGGCCTACGGGCCTGGTCTCAGGTCAGGCTCATGTTTTTGTCCCCCTTTTTTTTTCTCCAAAATAAGGTTGACAAATTCGTCTCTTCTTTATTTATAAATACCAATTGTTCCGAAGTTGTAAAGCATTGCGTTTGGGATTTTTCTATGTTCTACCATTGCTTGCCATGCACGCGTTTTTCGCCCCGGTTTTTCAACACGATAGAATCAAACTACCTTTAAACATTTAATAATGTCGTCGGCTTGTAATAATATAATATTCATGTTTGAGGACCTGCAATTCTGGAGTTGATTGCTGTGCAAATTGACCGTACGAATATTGGTCCGAGCAAACTGACCATGGTGACCAGTAATAATTCATTATGCTGATGAGCATTGAGTACCAAATGTCTTAGTCATATCGTCCGATTATTAATGTTTTATCATTCAGTCTTACGCATCCAGTATTTATTATTGATAGCAAGCCTCTAGATAATGTCCTTATTTTTTAAGGGTATACGATGTATTGTTGGTCGAAGCAGCCAAAAAAAAAGTAGTTCGCAGCATCTTGCGAATAGTAGTGAGCTTTAGCAAAAATTGCATTGCTCAATTCGTAGCGAGCGTGTAGAAGAATTCAAATATCACAGATATACTTTTGTAGGTCCTGTGCAGGCGGCGGATGACATGATCGAGCCGGCAACTCGTGAAACCGCCCGGCCGTATGGCATTTTCCATATACTCAGTTAGGTTTGTGGGGTTCATTATCGAACCCCAACGGTTTTAGCTTGTATTTATATTATTTATCAACATAGGCCTTTTAAAATTTCAAAATAATCCCATTCAATTACACGGTTGACGATGAAAATTTACTGAATTTAGGGACTGCACGTCATACACCACCTGGTCCTGTGGTTCTTGAGTTATGTTGTAAAGAGGGCTGAAGCAACAACACTTTTGTAAAACGTACATAACTCATTAACAACAATAAATTAAGCAAGTTTTCAAAGTATATGATTTGTAGAATGAACTTTTGCAAAACACCAAGTGTTATTTTTCAATAATATATTGATTCAGATAATGAAAATCGGGTTTTTTTTGGCTGCTTCGACCAACACTACCTCGTATACCCTTAATTATACTATTCATACATTCCGTGATACAATTATCATGACTTTTATCATTCAGAAATCCGATGAGCAAACTACATTCCAGAATCAGCATAAAACCACAGATTTTTGCTGAACAATGAAATTGCTTACTAACTTGCTTACAAATTTACTTACCAACCTTTTGGTCCGAAATGGACATATCTGGAAATGCCACATGACCCCAAGTGGTGTCAAATGAAAGAGAAAAAAAATATAATAAACGTATTTCCCCACCCGGGAAGGCTTCACTGTGATTCTTCAAAATTTTGTAGATCCCTTCACTCCCCCGGTTCACTCCTTTCCTCAAAACACTGAAAAGTTTGTACTGGGATGTGTCACGGTTTGGGGGTACGATGCATGGGTTTTCAGTGCAGACCAATGTGCCCAATTGGGCGCTTTTGGGCAAAAGTGACCTTAAAAACGCCCAATTAGGGCAAAATTGAGAGCTTTTTGGGTGATATTTGTGAAAAATCGATATAATGGTTGCAAAAACAGCAAAAATGATATGGGTATAGAGAAAGTCAGCATCCGAAAGTGCATCCGAAAGTCTGCGTGGCACGTCCCCCCGTAAATTTTATTTTTAAAGAAACTGGGAGAGGGGGGGGGGGCATTATAGACACTTTTCTAAGGATATTTATTGCTATCACTTTGTAAATGTGTATTAATGGATAGTGTTTAAAACCATAACAATTTTACCCTTTGCATTCAATAACATACGTATACTTGACTTTTACTGTCACTAATTATATTTTAATTGTAAAAAAACATCATTATAATTAACAACATATTTTTATTTATCAAAAATCGACTATGGCATAGTCTAACAAAGACTTAGCCAGAGTCAATCACTTGCTATGAAATCTGGAATTATGAAATCGTCATCAGAAGATTTTCCTCTTGAACTTGACACTTCAGACAAATCCAGAAATTTGCAGTGATTGGCGCGGCGTACACTGCAAAATATCCAGCAGTGAAAGTATATGGTTATTAATTTATTTTTGAAAAAATGAAGATGTTTATGTTTTGTGTTAATGTTAAAAAACATAAACATCTTCGTATTTTTACGTGCTTTAAAACCCCTTATCTTCACTGTACAAACAAATGTTTATTAAGTGTTCAAGTATTTATTAACTGATATTTTTAATTTCATACAACATTCAGTGTTGCTCTGCTGTCTTTTCAGTGTAGCCAGGATTTCTAAAGCTGAAAATGATCAAAAATATAGGCAAAAAAGTACAAAAAGGGACTCAACTCTGGTTAGCATCAGTGCGGAGCAAGGGAAACGGAAATACTTCTCACAGGGGGCATCTGCCCCTGCCCCTTTGGCTATACGCCATATAGGCCTGCATATTGTTGCCGTTTCACCACTTCACAGCAGAGCAACACTGTAAAAGTTTAATGGGAGCACGGTGGCCGAGCGGAACGGGCTGCGACTCGTAAATCGGAAGGTTGTGGGTTCGAGCCCCGGCGACGCCATCGTGTGGAGGAGGTGTAGCGATCCCCCTATGAGCAACATTACATGGATGAGTCTGGCCCAATCGCCTATGAAAGAGAGATGGGCACTCCGGTCACTGTTTATACAGGATCGTCTCCTTTACTTTTTTACCGTTACATATAGCTTATAGATTAATAGTGTATTGATGTATCCTTGTTTTTGTATGTCTTTTATAAGACATATTAAGCTATAGGCCTACATAAGTTTCTTGACCTATCACACACATCACATACGCCCCATTGGCTCACCCTAAAGCTTTAATTGTACTCTGGTGGTCTTTGACGGAACAGCTGACAGTTGCCATTGAACTCTGACGTTCGTTCACTTTTCGATGTCTAGCGTCGGCATCTACGAAGTATAGATCAAGTTACAAAATCTTGTATCTGCACATCTACTATACTAAAATAACCAGCGAAGTGTGTGTGTCCGTGTGTCTGTCTGTCTGTCCGGCTATGCGTTTCGCCGCGCTGCGAAGCATCAATCCGATATTTCGGATATGGATAGGTATCGGGAAAAGCATGTTGACCGGGTGGTTTTGAAGGTCACCGGAGGTCAAGGTCAAAGGTCAAAAGCTCAAACTTTGTCCGATCGGGCCTAAACTTGGTGGGTGGAATCCTTGATACCAGGGGAATATATGCGCGAAATAAAATCCGAGGTCAACCGAGGTCAAAGGTCATTACGGAGGGTTCAAATTTCAAACTTCGTCCGATCGGGCTCAAACTTGGTGGGTGGAATCCTTGATACCAGGGGAATATATGCGCGAAATAAAATCCGAGGTCAACCAAGGTCAAAGGTCATCACGGAGGGTTCAAATTTCAAACTTTGTCTGATCGGGCTCAAACTTGGTGGGTGGAATCCTTGATACCAGGGGAATATATGCGCGAAATAAAATCGACGTCAACTGAGGTCAAAGGTCATCATGGAGGGTTCAAATTTCAAACTTTGTCCGATCGGGCTCAAACTTGGTGGGTGGAATCCTTGATATGAGTGGAACACGTAAAAATATAATCGAGGGCATCCGAGGTCAAAGGTCATCCAGGGGCTGCATTTTAAACTTCGCCTGATTTCGGGTAAAACTTGGTGAAAGTAATTCTCCATATCACAGGAGCATGAACAAAATCAAACCGAGGTCACTCGAGGGCAAAGGTCATATGGGGTCATGCCCAACTGGGCTTAAAAGTGGTAGAAAGAATCCTCGATATGAGGAGAACGTGTCAAAAAGTCAAAAGGGTCATCAGGAGTCAAATAGCATTGCCATCAGTTACTCTCACAGCAACGGGTGAACTAGTTTGTACAAAACAATATCATTTATACATATTATTATACATGTAGGCCTACATTAAAGATATAAATTTCGTACATCTGATAAAATATCTTCGGATTGTGTTCAGGTGTGTATTTTAACTAGGGCCTATTATGTATACTTTGATTGTTAGCTATTTTATCTATACCGAATGAATCGTGAAATGCAAAATGCAATCAGATGCCAAATCATGAAATTAAATCAATTTTGTTTAATCAAAATAACCAAAATATGCAAACTATATAACAATGTATGCAATAGATATGAGAAGGAAATACGGAATAACTTTCATGAACAAGACGATCTTTAGTTTTCGAAACTTGGCATCCATAACCGAATGAATGGATTACCTTTCTTCTGCCACCAAAAGATGTGGGTATTGGGGAAGATGTGGCACAAAGAAACTCAGTGATGTGGTTATGCCTCATTTACAATGGCATGTCTATTCTTTTGGGTTGAGGTTACATTTATATTCATGATCTTGCTGAGAACGAGTTTAAATTAATAAAGTTGTGTTGTTTATGTGAAATACAGAACAATATATAGGCCTATTAATGTGTGTACGTATATTTAACATAGTAATGATATGTCATTGAATGACATATTCTTGTTAATTATGGGTGCTTCAGATTATGATGTTCTGAAAATAGTAACCAATTTCGTTCAATCATGTTTTGATGTTAGATCTGGTAAAGTATGAGTATTTCTTGAGATATTTACTTCTTATAGTTTATATAGGTCTATTGTTCAAGTTTGTGTTATTGTCTTAATTGTTGATTATACCATAATGTTTGGTGATTGTCAATAAACTCTTCTTCTGTAGCAAGAAGTTTTCTCCATAGTATAAAACGGCTCATGGGTTACCATGGTTACACGGGGATCAACATGATCAAGTGGTGACAAACACACACTAGTCACTCAATCTTCTGCATCATCTTCTGAGGAGGCATATTAATCCCAAACCCCTTCTGAAAGTCTGATGTGGTTAAGGATGTGGCAAACTTCATCATCCAAATTGATGGCTTTGGGCTCGTATACCTGCTAAGGTGACGAGATGCGAACTTTCCACTTTTGACCACCTTGAACGTTGACCATGATTTTGGAAAAAAAAAAAGGTGGAATATAACAATGTATCCACTTTGTGTTCGTGGAATTTTCACCCATTTTCATCAACAATTAAACAATAGTGAGAATTTCAGAATTATACAATTGCATTATTAATCAATTATTGCTCTTAACTTGATCGATGGTGAAAAGCATGTTTTTAAAAGACGAATTGGAACAACAATGTGTGCCGCTTAATTTGTGTTCGTAGAATTGTCAACAATAATGTTCACTAACAATATAATTATAACTTATATCATATGTTTGTGGACTTGTCAACAATTCGGGCAACAACAATTGTTCAACTGACAATACAACTTAGCTTGTTATTATCTGTGTTTTATGTGACTTGGCATAATGATAAATCAGTGTCCTCCTTATAATCTCTTTGTGATAAACATGAACATTAGAAGATATACAAACTGTGATCATTGCCGTTTTGCGATAATGTTCATTTCCAACCATAACAAAACTGATTACTAGTAAACAAAACATCGCTTTGGTAAATCGCTCTGGCACGTGATACACAAACAGATAACAAAGCATTATTTGCCATTAGAAACATTGGGTGTTATAATTCATCTGCTTCCAAGTTTAACATTAAATGATAAATTATTGACCAATTTTCGTATTTCGTTTTTTTTAACCAAAAAGGCGGAAATAACATTTTCGTAATATAAAAAATTGAATAATAAAAGGTCACCGTTTTGATCAATTAACGTTGTCATGGTTATTATTATTCAATGGTTTTAGAACCAAAATCTGGTAGTCTTGTGTTATCATGACATCAAATCGCACGTAAATCTATACTGGAGGAAATGTTTCATGTCCGCAAGCAGCTTGCCACCAATCGGTAGCTTGGAAATCAGCACGAGCAAGCGGAGGCGAGAAGAAACCACGTCGTAACTAATCCAGGTGCTGCATGTGGCTCTGAAAAGAGCCGTTTGATTTGAGAAAAATCTTGCAGGCGACGATGCGGGCTGTCAATATTCACTGACTGCGAGCTGCTATAGTGGCAAGCCGCTCGCTTTGAGCCTTTTCTCCAGTCAATTTAAGATAACCCAACAATATGATGAAGTCTGTTTTCAAAATATCAATTGCAACTAATAGAGATTGAATATACATGTATACTTTTCTTCTTCACAGATTATGGTTATCACACCCAACTCTGAGCTCTATGAAGGTTGGAAGGATCCGTCAAGCAATATGCCCGTCTATCAAGGCTACTATTTCTTTGACGTACAAAATAAAGAAGGAATATTACAAGGAGAAAAGCCTCAAGTATTAGAAGTTGGTCCATACACATACATGTAAGAAAACCAATTATTATTTTTTTAAAAGCTAGTGTGATTTAGTTGTATATTAATCACTTAATGTTTATAACGTGCATGCGTGGTGACGTTTTCTCTGAATTCTCTTCAGGAGAGAGGAGAAGCCTCTATGCAAAAAGAGGTTCACTCCTCTTTGTTGGCTTCGTTCGGGGTTCTCCTCTCCTCTCCTCTCCTCTCCTCTCCTCTCCTCTCCTCTCCTCTCCTCTCCTCTCCTCTCCTCTCCTCTCTTCTGTAGCTCTCCTCCCTCTAGATCTCCTCTGCTCTGCTCTCTTCGACTCCACTCAACTCGATCCTCGGCTCAACGACTTGATCCTCGATTTACAGTCTTCTAACTCTTCTTTGTCTTCTTCACTGCAGTCTTGAATTCGTTTTTATGCATATGTATACATATAGGGTGTTCAATCAGTTACCCTGGTTTATTGACGGTCAATTCTTCCAGGTAATATAATTATGTGGTTCTTGTTGTCTCTTTCTTTGCTCGTGGACAGGATGAATGTTACCAGACAGAATATCACCTTTCGAGACAATGATACAGTGTCTTACCTACAATATATGACTTACTCATTCGTGCCAGAGATGTCTGTTGGGTCTGAAGAAGATATGATCACAACACTTAATATACCATTTATGGTAAGATTACATGAACGAACTTAGTCCAAATATTAACGAAACTTGATTTATCAACTAGCGCATAATTCCTTAGTTTTTGCATTAATTTAAACAAAATAAAGTACCATGTGAGGTTACAACAAATTGGGAGATTTGGGTCACCCTGAATGAAGAAAAATGTGATTGAACCAATTCATGCACTTTTCTGTGTATACAATTGAAATTTAAGTAGGTCTAATCAGAGCTAAATTATGTCGCGATGTTCTCCTGATGTCCTATATCAGATAAACCCTGTCATATATAATTTTACTCATGATAATTATGTCAAGTGTGACAACATCCTTAAGAATGTTTTTACATGTAATACAAATAATATTCGTGATTGCAGATTGGACAGGACTTTTGTTCAATAGTATTTGCATTCAGTTTTGCTATTCTATCTGGATATTTCGGATTAATTCAAACGTGTCTGATATGTGTGATCATCCGTTGTCGATAAAATATAATTTACAAAAGTTTTTGTAAAAATTAAAAGAAACAGACGAGAAGGGAGAAAGTGCTATAACTTAAGACGTCATTGAGGTTTATCATTATGTATTTCTTTGGATTTATTTACAAGAACTTTTTACTTGGTTATGAGAATGCACTGCAGTATCATTCAAAATCCAAATGTGTACTGCTACGAATAGTTTATACTCCGCGCACACTCTTTCTTGTTGCTCAATTTGTAATTGAGCGTTTTGCGGTGTTTTTTTCGAATAGCTTTGAGTTACGGTGATGAACATTTTAAATAAGAAAAGGGCAAGGGCATTTTAGGGCTAAATAACAAAAGAACAAGGCAAGGGGAACAGAGGACTACAATAGTCGACACCCTCTCTGGGGGAAACCGTCAGCATGATTGCTTAGCATGCATGAATGTTTCTGCTTATACGTTGTGCTACAGGCTAGTATAGTGCTGGGAATAGATTTCAGAAAAAAGATTACCATAGTTACAGACGTTATTCGATCAAATGTTTTTAAATACCTAGATTTTAGTATAAAATGCAGGCACCATTACCTACTTTTTAAAACGCTACCAAATATTCCCGGTCCGATTTTATGCCTGGAGTGAGTAGCTGGGTTGAGAACTAGTACCAACCTTTGCAAATACCACTCATTCATATACTGCGCAGTGATGCATGACTTGGCTCAAATATCGTACGATATTCGCCCAAAAGTGGACGCTGTCAATTGTTGTCAATCTCATTGAGGTCTTTCAGAGATGGCAATTCACAGGTCAATATTTCTTTTTGTTTGGAAAATATTTCGAATTATTTACATAGTGAAAAGTTTTTTATCTGCTTTGACTGAAATAGCCATCGGGTACTTCGTACAGACTTACTGTATGCGAAAAACAATCAGGTCATCAAGAATGTTGTCAAACTGCTGACCTCTAAAATCATAACAACAACATTGAAGGTAAAAATGAACCAAAACATTGAGAATTTAAGCAAATCAGGTATGTTAGTACGGATCAAATGCTTATAGCTGTAAAAGCCGCTTGACTAACGTGCACCTCGGTTTTCACCCCAGGATTACAAAAGATTGAATGACCTCTCCCCTCCCCTTTCCCTTCTGTATATATGCGCTATGCCAAATAAATGTCCTTTGTGACGATATGGTTTGTGTGACTACCAATGTAATTGCACTTTTTGACCCTAAAACATCGAGGGTATTAAGGCGAGTAGGCCTAGGGCCCTTCAGGTCATTATTTGGTTTATATTTTGCATAGATAATAGCTACAGAGCAATACATAGGCCTAAATATTATAGAAAATGAGTCAAGGAAGCCATTGGTCACATTTATATTCCATAATTATTACAGTTATCATGATTTACAACAAATAATAGGTCAAAACGAAAGATTTCGTTATTTCCCCCCTCCCAGTGAAAACTGACATCCGGGACTGACATTCACATGGCGGAAAATAAACCCATTTAAGGTTATAGCAACTATCTTAAACTGTTGCGATTTGGTAGCAGCATCTTGCGCTAGTGAGCTTTGGCAAAAACTGCATTTATCATTTCATAGCGAGTGTGTAATATAAATATCACAGATATACTTTTGTAGGTCCTGTGGTTCTTGAGATATGTTTTAAAGAGGGGTGAAACTTTAAAGTGTGGGCTACATTTCTCTCAATATTTGAGCACAACTAGCTCAGGCACCGTTCCGATCCGCCTTAACGTGAGATGTTGTTGATAATAATATTGGATTGTGAGCCAAGTATGCATGGACTCCCTGGCCCGCAGACATATTTTGTCAAATCAAACCATTTTTGTTAGGAATATCAAATTTGTCAAAAATAATGTGTCTTTTATGAAAATATTGGATGCGCATATTTTCCAAAAGCAATTTAAAATGATTATTAGAACCACCATCAAGTAATAATTTTCTTGCTGATGAAAAATTTAGAAATTTATAAATTATACAGGAATGGTGATTGCAGTAGCGTAGCAAGCAGAGTGCCCCTAACAAAAAATGAAAGCTGAAAGTGCCCCTTTGACAAAAATGAAAGAGAAAATCGGGAATGAAAAAGGGCAAAGAGTCCGTTTCCCACCACCCCATGAGCCAAAATAATGTAAAATAATTGTTTTTGCCCGCACACTGTCCAAAGTGAATTCCGTTTTTACTGTCTCGCTAAAAAAAAAACGGTGAATGTATACCGTAAACATTCGACTAATAGCGCTATGGGCTCACTTGACATATCAATGCCCTCCGGTAAATTTCCCACCAGCAAATAAGGGCACAGAACCTTAATTTTTGTAGGGATTTCAGAGGAGTAGCTATCTATTTCACCATGAAATTTACCCAAGGCAAAGGGGCCAAGTGCGCCATTAGGCGAATCTTTACGGTATATCCCACCCGATATCCCACCGATAATCATAATACCGGGTCAAAAATGATGCGACAGGTAATTTGTTTTCATCTTTGCCCTAAAACTTGTATTTGCACCCCTTCCACGTCGAAAGCTGGCTACGTCCCTGTGATTGTGATGATGATGATAATGGTGATGAATGATGAAGATGATGATAATGCCTACTATGTTGATGATGAGGAGGATGACGAAGGCGATAAACAAAATCGAAAACAAAATTATTATTCTTGTGTTTTACCGTCTTATTCCAGAGTGCTGCCAATGGTGCGAAATATAAAACGTTTTGGGAACAAATATCAGTCGCTGCTCTTGGTCACATTCACAATTACCAAGCGTTTAATGAAATCTCCGTCAAGGACTTGCTTTGGGGATACAAAGATCCTATGTTATTGCACATGCAAGGTCTTGCTGGTAAAGACCTCGTCACCACAGATACATTCGGCATTCTTCATGGGGTAAGTTAGCATGGTAATGCTATTAATTATAATCATGATTAACGGATGAATTGAACATGCAGCAGTTGTTTAAAAATTCTCAAACCTGCCGTTTAATATTTAAAACTAAGTGTTATTCAGTTCACTCGTTAAACATTATTGTTTAAACTTTTAAACGGTATATTCGGCGTCGTAGTGTGACTTCAAAATCGACAGTTGCCAACTGGTTCACGCTATCTGTGTTCAGAACCACGATCAAAATGGTCACAACACAAAGTCAATGGGTTGCTAACGAGATGTGCAAACCCAGCGTGAATCATGACGGTGAATATCTACAATCGCATATTAAAAGTTTCAACTTTGGATTTACTGTGGAGGCTAATGCATTATTTTTCTTGATTTATTCCATTAATTTTTTTCATTATGAATTTGTTAACAACATTTAAGCACTTGGTGATCTGGTATACCATCTGACAAGCCTTTTGTTTCCCAATATATCCGGTATTTTGACGCATTGAAATATCGCAAGGCTGAGGGTTGTACATGTACAATATTTATATTAAGAATTTTTGTCAAAATATCTTTTAAAAAATCGTTAATAAGCATTTGTGCCTAAATAACGAGTTGCTCAGGCCAGAACGAATTGTTAGGGTAGTTTGTTAAACTTTTTCATATTTTTCTTTTACTTTACAAATATCTGTGTTACAGATATTGACATTTTTCAATTTTTGATTAACAACAACATCGGGCAACAACTTGCCCAATCTGAAGCAACTAGCATTCGGGCAAGTTGAAAACATAAATTGGGCAGGAGCTTCCCAGCAAACACAAAAGTTTTGGACATCATTAGCAAAAGGTTATAAAAGGTTGTCAGAAAACGTTTAAATGTCGGGTTATATAAAGGTTATATTAAGAGTATAAAACGTTTTCATAACCTTAAAAAACATTTTTTGATAATCTACTGCTCAGCAAACAAAAATGTTTTACAGAAAACGTTTAAATGTCGTGTTATATAAAGGGTATAAAAACGTTTTAATAACATTCCAAAAACATTCTTGAAAACTTGATACAAAACATTCTAAACAGAATGTTATTTTGGGGTTGAAAAAATATTTTGCGAAAAATGTTTGCCTAAAATATTTGCAAAAACGTTTTAAAAACGTTTTCATGACCTTTATATAACCCGACATTTAAATGTTATTAAAAGGTTTTGAAAAAACATTTTAAGAACATTTCTGTGTTTGCTGGGTTCAAATATTTTAACATAATGTTATTTAAGTATTGACACAATATTTGGCAAAAATGTTTGCAAAAATAGTTTACATTAACATTTTTTGAAAACATTTAAAAATATTGTTGTAGTGTGTTTTCATACAAAACGTTTTAAAACGTTATCATGACCTTTATATAACCCGACATTTTAATGTTATGTAAACGTTTTTACCTAAACCAAAAGCCAAAATATAACTTATTTAAAACGTTTATAAAACGTTTTTGTGTTTGCTGGGTTCCCATCTAGAACTCCCAGCTCACATGAGTTGACAGCCAATGAAAATGCTATGCAGGTGTCGACATGGAAAAGTGCGAAGTTTGCGATTCGCCCCTCAGACGATTGGAACTCATAATACCACTGCTTTGTTGTAAAAGTGCACTGTAAAAACAGTGTTCAGCGATTAAACACTTTTCTAAACACAATTTTGCCACCACTTTTTAAACATATGTTTAAAAGCTAAACATCATGTGTCAAATTTCTCAACATTGGTCAGTGATGGTGTTTAATGTCTAAACATCTGACATCCATATTCTAAACATAACGTTTCTAAACACATTCTTGCCACCACTTTCTAAACACTGTTTTTACAGTGTATTACTAGTATAATAGTCCATAAGCAAATCCTTATTTATTGAATCTAAACCGTAAACTCTGATCCTACCCGGGTAATCCTAGCCCTACAAAATCGGACACAAATAATCCTAATCTCTCTAGGTGCGACTACTGACAGTTATTCGACAGTCGACAGTCTTGCCAAATCTTTAGTAATTAGGTATACCATGTTCAATTATTCGAATTCAGAGGTTTCTTTCGTCATAAAGAATGCAATTGAAGTATTTTGAGTTAACAAAGCAAACCTGTATCAAATGAAATTGAACTCAGGGGCAAGTATTTAACATAAGGCCACAATCATACCCGTCTCGTTTGGGGCTACTTAGTTTGAATTAACTACTTATTTGGGTCGTTATAATGTACTCATTGGTCTGGTTGTACTAGGTATAGATGTTTGTATTATTAACAAGATATAATTTACCTCTAACAAACAGAAACGAAACCGTCTAGACTGATTTGTGTCTCCCTCACAAAAGAAGGTTTCACACTTCCTTTTTTTTCCGGTGTACATTTTACATTCATAGTTTACTCAGATAAATACAGAAATTGATTTTTATACACCAGTTTTTTTAAAATATTAAACAATACATAAACAGTACCAGCACACACACACCCCACATGTATATTTATGCCAGAATTACGGAAACTAGTAGTGTATGCGTTAAAAAAAGTTTAAAATGTATCCAGGCGTATAGTCCTAGGGAGCACATTAACACCAGACACGGAAGTTGTCCATTGTATTGATACCAGTTTCAAACATTCGTAAGATTTTGTCTATTCGCTGTTATACTTATAGAAGCAATCTCATTATCAAACCGTGCTCATTTTAGAATAAGATAGCGCGTGTACAGAACCGATTTGCTGTTATGGACATAGTAACTTAGTTCAAACATTGCTATAGGATATATAAGATTGTGTAAATTTACACAAACCTAAACTTGGTATTCAGCCAATCTACGTTAGTAAAAGAGAATATACATTTAGAGATACTATAATCTGTATAATTGATTTAAAATTAAATTTTAGAATTTCAGAATTTATTATACCGGGTACATGCCGTGATGTCGATATTACACCAAACTTTTATATATGTTCACTGCCAAAATACCAACAAAATGAAAATTCATATGAAGCACTCCGGAAGCACTTCTTGACGATGACGGCAATGCGGCATTTTCCCGAAACGCCGGTGATTCGGCATTATGTTGAAACGTCGGTGATTCGGCATTATGTCGAAACCTCGATGTTTCGGCATTATGGTGAAACGCCGGTGATTCGTTTCGGCATTATGCCTAAACGTCGGTGATTCGGCATTATGCCTAAACGTCGGTGATTCGGCATTATGTCGAAACTTTGGTGATTCGGCATTATGGCGAAACATCGGTGATTCGGCATTATGCCGAAACCTCGATGTTTCGGCATTATGGTGAAACGCCGGTGATTCGTTTCGGCATTATGCCTAAACGTCGGTGATTCGGCATTATGCCTAAACGTCTGTGATTCATCATTATGCCGAAACGTCGGTGATTCGGCATTGTGGTATTTGATTAATATTATTTCAAACCGTGCAACTTGTGACTATAGAAGTATATTTCGTTGATATACATGGACATTTTGGATGATGGCTCAATTATATAATCTATAAACTGCGATGGAACTGTCGGATTACTGACATACTCACCAGTGCCATCAATTCTGCATTTAACCTTGCTACCCTCATTTTATCGTGATCGTGCATATATATATCCACAATCACCAAACAAATATGCATGTATCTTTCTGTTGTTTGAGACCCAACACAATGGGTTTTCCCTAGTTAGAAAAGCAATAGAAATATGGATAAATAGAAAAGTCGCAAACAACCTATTTACACCCATATATTGTCATCGTGATGATTTAAAAACGATTTGTATACGACATTTTGTGCTATACTTGGAAGTCACATGCCTTTTCGCTGGTTTAGGTATACGATTTATGTAAGAAAATAAACAGGGGTCAATATTGCCAAATATGGATTGGTAACGTCAGGTTTTTCCTCTGCCCTTAGACACGTTCATATAGGCCCTACAATACGTTAATCAACTTATTATTATTGGTTGTTGTTGTTGTTGTTGTTGTTGTTGTTGTTGTTTTGTTGTTGTTGTTGTTGTTGTTGTTGTTGTTATTATTATTTTTATTATTATTTATTGTCATCATCATTGTATATTATTGTTATTTTCTTTATGTCATGCAGCAAAATGGTACCAATCCGAACTGGTTCACAGTACATACAGGAGTTGATAATTCATCTTTATTAAGTACAATATCGGAATGGAATGGTACGAAAACATTATCATGGTGGGGAGACAAGCAAGCTAATATGGTCAACGGCACAGGTGAGTTATCAGGAAACTAAGTGTTCCGATAAAAACTGATGTAAAAACATGAAAAATTACACAGAAACTGGTGAAAAAACAAAAGGATATTAAACAGTATTTTGCTCGTATGTTTTGATAGTCAAGGTTGTTATAATGTCCGGACGGTGCGGTACAACTGTACGACTTTACAAGGTGGTCAGTAGCCACTGATTAGGAAAGAATATATAGACATATATATAGCCAAAGATAACTACAGATAATGAGTGACCGGATAAAGGCAAAACTGATTGACTGATAAAAATGTAAATATCGCAGTGTTTACTAAACTTGTTAAACTTATCACCCTATCTCATACTTTTCATTCAGTGGGCGTTGTGTTATTAAACTGTTTCTATTTTAGTTTGCATCTTCTATTTTTGTATTTTGATCACCTTGTGTTATTTGTATTTATTTTCTATTTTTGTATTGATTGACTTATGTTCTATTTTGATTTGTATTTATTTTCTATTTTTGTATTGATTGACTTATGTTTTATTTTGATTTGTATTTATTTTCTATTTTTGTATTGATTGATTTATGTTTTATTTTGATTTGTATTTATTTTCTATTTTTGTATTGATTGACTTATATTTTATTTTGATTTGTATTTATTTTCTATTTATAGATGGGTCAATGTTTCACACAGGAATACAAAAAGAAGATTTGCTGCAGCTATTTAGTCCCTTGAATTTTAGGTAAAGTAAAAGAAAAATAGAGAAAATAGAAGTATACAGGCTTTCCTGGACATGGAATTCATAATAAGTTATAGTATTTCTACGAGTACGTATACGCCGTCGATCATCACATTACCGATGCAGCCGGTCACTGTGAGTGGTCGAGATTTCGTCAGATGTATCATGAAATCAAAGACACATCTAACGAAAGCTCGACCACTCGCCGGGCCACTCGCACAGGGACCGGCTGCACCGGTACTGTGATAACCGACGGCGTATACGTATATAGAAAAAATAACAACGCAGCACTGCAAAAAAAAGTGTTCTGAATTAGAACACTAAAAATTGTAACACTTATTGAACATATAAAAGTGTACTGATTGTGAACACCAAGTGTTCCAGACTTTAACACAACAGTATCATTTGTGAACACGTGTGTTCACCTTTTGAACACTTGATGTTAACATATTGTCGTCATTTTGTGAACATGGTGTGTTCATGTTTTGAACACCTAATGTTAAAACTTTGAACACAAAGTGTTCCAAATCCTAACACATTTACATGTTCAATGCCATGTAACACTTTAAGAACACATTTACATGTTCAAAATCAAATGTGTTCAGCTTTAGAACACTTGTGTTCTAATAATTTAGAACACTTGTGTTCTAATCTTTGAACACTGAGTTGTGTTCACAAATGTCATACACTTAGTGTTCAAGTCTGGAACATATGACACTTAGGCCTACATATGTTCAATCAGTGTTACAAAAAGGGCTGCAATACGCCTACACAAAGCAAAGTACAATGGGTCAATGTATAAATGTACACTTTGTCCGAAATTTAATTGTAACAACAGACTCAGTAGTAAATTACAGCAAACCTAGGGCTAGGCCTATGCATATTTGACTAGTGCAACATCGCAATTACATCTATTCCATCAGGCATGCCATGGCATGAAATCGACCCGCATACTGACCAGTTGTAAGACACACTCGTCAGAGGTTTAGGCCTACAGTATAATTCACATTAGGCCTATATCAAATTGCAGATTTGCACACTGTCTGACCATGTGACTATTGCATGGTCATGATTGATAAGCTTACTGCGCATTCATTAAAATGCACTAAAACCACGCAATACAAAAACGATGAATTTACATTTTTAGTCTCGTTGTTCTATGATATGTGGAGAACACGTTCGATATATTTGTTTTTAAATAAAATGGTATTTTGTGGGTAAAATCTCACCTCCAAATCCCCGTCCAAATCGCGGTTTCTCACTCCGATGACATCGTCTGTTCTATTATACGGTGCAACGACGCATGCGTGGCCCAGCACGTGGTAAATATAGCCTACATACATACAGTGTTCAAAACGAACACATTACATGTTCATTCAGTGTAAAAGTTGTGAACACCTTTATGGGCGTGCACCCAGAGTTATTTGGAGTGTACGGTATAGGCCTAAATTTCAATATTCTACGTAAGCCTACCCCTATACATGTAATAGGCCTATTTTCAGGTATTTTCTATAAACCGCAAAATGTTCAATGTTCTTTCATTCCGTGCAAGCTGCAGGCCTGTGTAAAATAAAATGAGAACAACTGATGATCTCCATAAATAATAGTAACCAATTATAAAAATGGTTTTACAATCAGGCGAGCATTTTATGCTATATGCCTATTAATAGTGTTGTGAAAATTGTAGATTAAACATACAGTGTTCATTTTATGAACATTTAGTGAATGATCAAACACTATGTGTTTAAAAGTTTCCTCTGACGTTATGTTACGAACACTAAGCATTACAAAATTGAATGCAGTATGTCAAATAGGCCTATATGTCGAATTTGAACAGGTGGTGTTCTAATGCTGAACATTTCAAACACTATGTGTTAAAAGTTTCCTCTGACATTATGTTACGAACACTATGCATTCTGAAATTGAATACAGTATGTCAACATTTGAACAGGTGGTGTTCTAATGCTGAACACTTCAAACACTATGTGTTTAAAAGTTTCCTCTGACGTTATGTTACGAACACTAAGCATTATGGTTACGAACACCAAGCATTATGAAATTGAATACAGTGTGTCAAATTTTGCACAGGTGGTGTTCTAATGTTGAACACTTTTTTTTTGCAGTGAGGGCATCAGTATTCTTTTAGTTTTCTGTATATTTTATGTATAAATTAAACGGAATAATGTGGAGCTTGGTCGTGCGATCTAAGTAGAGTACGGAAGTATTATTTGTGTGTAATTCCATCTGTCTATTTCAATTTCAGGTCCATGCCATACGAATATCAATACGATACATCATATGAAGGGATACCATTATATCATTTCTATGTGCCACGATTTGCCTATGCCAACCCATCAGAATATCCTCCTAATGCTGGATTCTGTCTTGAAGACGCAGAAAAATGTGTACCAACTGGGTTATTCAATATCAGCATTTGTTCACAAGGTTGGTGATTTTTCTTAATTTCGTGTTAATATTGTTAAATATATATTGAGCCATAGTTTGGAATTCCACTGGCTGGACAAGCAATTGTCCCGGTCTGCTCACACAAAACTCGGGTAGCAGACCCTGGCTGCGATGGTTATTCTATATGTAGGCTGATTAGGGTTCTGCACCTGTATAGAGATGCGTCCATCAATTATGCTAAATGGTTTATAAGGTGTGTCTTGGGGTAGCGATGGTCATTATATGTGTAGGCTGATTAGGGTTCTGCACCTGTATAGAGATGCGTCCATAAATTATGCTAAATGGTTTATAAGGTGCATCTTAATCCAGCTTAATTAGATATGTAATTGTGTTATATCAATATGCAGTGTATACATTCGTTAATTAATGCCTAATGCTGGATTCAAGTTGCAAGATTGAAAAACGGATGGCCAACTGGTTTGGATGGAAAATAACAGCGTTTGCATCAAATATGGTTAAAAGGTTAAAATTTAACAGAAGTAATGAATAACGGTGCCTGGCTGATTGTATATGTGTATTTGTCAACTTGCCAAGTCAAATATGTCAAAGCATCGTGTTGCGTACAAGCTCTTTTTAGTCCACTTTAAAAAAAAATTCCATGATTCTTTGGATAGTCAAGAATAGGGGAACCCAATTCTGATAAATGTAAAATGGACACTTTAATAAGATATATGTAAAGAAAATATATACTGTAACTAGATATTTGCATTTATGTAACAACTGTTTTTATCTCTTTTATTTTGTCCAGGTGCTCCAATGCTTTTATCGCATCCTCATTTCTTATATGGTGATGAATCACTTATTGATGCAATTGATGGTATCGAACCCAATGAAACCATACATCAAAATTCTATAGACATTGAGCCAGTAAGTTTAACGAAGACATAAACTGCTTTGAGAATTGTTTACCGTTTCACTGTTTTAGGAAGCCGATATTAAAATGATTGTTGCCGTATATTATTTTTATTTTTTTATTATACATTTTTATTTCTATTTTATTGTGATTTTGACTTAAGTCTATTATTATTTATATTACAATTAGTACCAAATTATTATTGTTGTTGTTGTTATAATTATTAAAACATTATAATACTTATTCCTTCTCTTATTTTCGCCACAGGTAATGGGTGTGCCGTTTATAGTAAATCAACGTATTCAAATTAATATGTATATTGAAGAAATAGGTGGAATAGGGTAAGTGTCACCCCATGTACCCCCTCCCCCACTCACCCCAACCATCATAAAATATAATTCCTCAATCAATTAAATATTTTATGTTGTTGATACGTCCATATTCAAAACGATGACTTTCCTTCTCCGTATATTCGTATAATATGAACCAATATTCTTTTTTTTTTCACGTTGCTATACCTTGTAAATCAATATCACATTTGAAATGACATTCATGATTCATTGTAAAATCTTAGATGTTCCATTAAATATTACTTTTACATACCTACATGTACATACATGATATAATACAATGAATCTTAGGACTTTCATTCTCAAATAAATGGAAATCTTTGTGGTTACATCATCATCAGAATTAGCGTTTGAATTGAGTGCAATGTACAAATGCTTTTATTAATCATGCTAATGGTAATATTTATTATTTTTCAGACAAACGTATGGTTTGAAACCCACATATTTTCCTATCCTGTGGATTGACACTGTAAGTAAATGAAACATAACATTTTTTTATCTCGCAAAATTCACATTGAAGAAACAATAATATGGTCTTTGATAACATGCAATGTGTAGTTTAACGATTTGCAAATTGAATAATATTTTTTATAGATTGTTAAAATATTTTGGTGAGATAACATTCATGACATTATCATTGCATTCACATATTGCAAATATTTAAAGATTAAATACGGGGTTTATTCGTTATACTTTTGAAGAAACATTGACCTATTCACAAACCCAGGCCAGGTGTATGTTTTTAAAGAAACACCTACCTGTTTAGGTAGTGTATATACATTTCATAAGGCGACAAAAAAACTTTTACGGACGGACGGACTGCGATCAGGATATTTTTCTGGACAGGATATTTTTCCGGACGAGGTCTTTTTTTGCAAACATGTTTTGAACATTTTCTATTTTTCCACAAGACTACAAATCGTAACAGCTTTTCCACAACTTTCCATCAGTTTGCATAATAAACTGTTCGTTTTTTAAAATCCAGAATGGTGTGTTACCCGATTCTATGGTTGATAAATACAAGGAAGGCATGAAACTAAGTCAAAGTATTGGTAATGGTGCTCGGTATGGATGTATTGCATTAGGAATTACATGTCTTCTTATTGCAATCGTCGTCATCATATATTATCGTGATAGAAAACACAAGTGAGTTGATTGTATTCTTAATTTTTATCATATTTTCAAATACATCGCAATTGTAACATGCTTCTTCTTCTTCTTCTTCTTCTGCTTCTGCTTCTTCTGCTTAGAAAAAATAAACTGTTCTAGCAGCTGCATTTCAAACAGAATGTTTATTTGCATATCCTTCCACCTCCTCCTTTTTCTTTCAGTTTAGAAAATAATATAACAGTCGCTGTAGATATGTGTTTTCAAATACGTTGCAATTGTAGCCTATGCAGTCCGTATCATTGCCTTTGCCTAATTTTTTTCTTTGTATTTTCGTGTTATTTTTGCAGGATTCGAGATAAACAGAATCAAACGATTAAAGCGATTGAGAATGAATATATTGCTCTTCCAATGATGGACAAGGAAGGTTCTGAAATAAATCAAAATGGTTCAACAAAAATAGATCCAGTACCGGTGTAGAAGTAATGCACAGTGCATAGCATATAAACAATGTAATATTCTTCCAGCACTGCAAAAACAAGCAATAACAGTACAGACAAACAAAAAGGAAGGACAAATGAGTATCTTAGTCAACCAGTAGTTGAAAACAGAATTTGGAAAACGCAGACAATATGTGTGGACATTGGGACACGTGTCCTCGATCTGAAAATTCCATTAAAAAATGACTGGTGCTACCTCATTTAGCAGCCCCCTCATCAGTTCCGGTGTCCTAAATGACTGGTGCTAATGTACCTCATTTGGCAGCCCCCTCATCAGTTCCGGTGCCCCCCAATTGGATGACTCGCGCTACGTCACTGTAGTGTGTGGAAACACGAGAATTCCAGTCGTGCCGAGTAGGTTACTCATTTTGTGTATGGAGAGCTGATCCTTGCTGCGATGTTTATTATTATTTATGCTGACTAGGGTTCTGCGCCTGTATAGAGCTGCATCCCTGAATGATGCTAAATGAATTATAAGGTGTGTCTTGGGCCAGCGACTTTCCGTAAAGCGCATTGATCTTCAGTAATTGCGCTTATAAAGCTGCGTTTATTTTCCCGAGTTTATATTGGAAACCGTTTAACCGTTGACTCAAAGAACTGACGTGATTACACTCGCGATCAAATTCGGAAATTCGGTACATCTGTAAATGGAACCAGTGGCGTCCGCAGAATTCAAAAGAGGGGGAGGAGTGATGGGCACGGGATCGATTCCCCCGACTGTTCACTGTTCGGGCGAACGGGTATACGTTTTCCCCGAATTACCAGCCCCCCCCCTCCTTGTGCACGCCACTGCATGGAACTCTGGCAAAGTGCTGACGTCACTCTCTTGAAGAAAACAAGTGCATTGTGTTGCGGGAGGAGGGGAGCTACCATCGTTTTGTTTATAAAGGTGTGTAAAATAATTCTGCGGAGAACTGAAGTATGGGGTTTTCAAATTCAAAGGAGCCAATATGTGCCAAACAAATCCATTAAACAGACATTGATATTTTTAAAATAACCCGCGAGAGTGATGGGCATAATGCATACCGGTATTGTTTGTGAGTGTTGGGATGTGTGCCCGGAAATTTGTATCTTTATGGGCACACTTATACGTTCAGTACTATCCTTATGGGGCCGTGTTTAGCTTGTGGGGACAAAAGCCACGTCCCCATAAGCTAATTATGCTTTAAAATGACCTATTGGTCATACCGTGTAAAGCCCACCTCCCGATTAGGAGTAAGTCTTCACGTGGTATGCCTTATGGGGACCTGAGCCTTGTGGGGACATTTTGTTCTCATATATTATATAGTACAGAACTTGCCCGGGAGAATTTGTAACGTCCCCACAAGGTTTACACACTAACACGCACTTGGTCCCCATAAAGATAAGTGTGGGGTGGGGGTGTGTGTGTTAAGTATGAAATGCAACTATTCTTAAACTATGGCGTATGTTTGTGGGGAGGGGGTGTATGTATTTAAATGCGGGAGTGTATGTGGTGGGTGTTGAGGAGAGGGATGTGCGTATTTTGAGCTTGTAAGTAAAAATACTGAAAATTACCTAACAAGCTTGAGTTAGATCAGTGCAATAGTTTTGTTTCTTAAAATATACCAGCACGATATCCTATATAATTATCGTATGCATAGAGCTTACTGCAAAATGCTATTTGCAACCAAAATGTATAGGCATGTCTGCAATCATGATAAATATAATTGCATATGTTTTGCCATTGAATTTGTTATGGCATAATCAAGTGTAATTTATTTTGAATACACCAATGAACAAAATGTATATATAAGCAAGTTTTATACTTATCATTATGTTAATGTTTTTTTACCAATTTATATGTACGATGATTGTTAATGCCACCAAATTGATGAAAATATTGTTCACCTTGTTGTCTTTAAAATACTGGCATGGCCGAGGTTATAACCTTACCATAGCCTAGGATTTGTTCATGTTACTGTAAAATCAACTCTGTTCCAAGGCCGATGTATATTTTCCGGTGATTTTTACGCCGTTGGCCTATTGTATTTTATTGTAATGTTTTTGTTCAATAAATTATTTCACCTTAAAGGAAAATTATATTGTTTGTGTTATCTTTTCCCATTTTAGTTCATACTGATGATAATAGTGATGAATAAATGACTTTGAAACCACTTTTATAAGCACAAAATACAATGGGACATTGCGCTAATGGCAAATATGTGATGACTTCCAATTATGATGACTAGTCCACAGATTGAATACGTTTAAATACATCTGCTTAATTGAATTGACGGAATGCATAACCTTATATTACCCGATTACGATTTTATTCCTGATTTCAGATAAATCCGACAGGGCATATAATTTCAATGCTATTTATAAATCATTAGGGACTGTGCAATACTTATCTCCCCCCCCCCCCCTAAATAGGAGGGCAAGCAATTTTTGCCAGGGGAGCAAGCAACTTTGGGCAGGTCAAAAGGGGGAAAGATAGTTTGGGCAAGTCAAAGTTGGTACACATTTATGGGGACCTTGCCCCTTATAAATAAAACACTCTATATCAGTAAACAGGCTTAGGAAAACAGTACGGAAACGTTAAAATGTGATAAATTGTTTCAAATTCTGATCAATCTGCACTCAAATCTGTTAAGAAACATCAAATTTGTCTTGAATTCTACAATATGATGCTAAATGAGCAGCTGCAATTTATACAAGTTTTGGCCTTTCCCCTTTTTGTTTTGGATTATATGGAATTATAAAATATTCATGCAATTAACGGTTTTTTGGTCCAACTTTACTTTGGTCAAACTAAGGATTAGGATTGAGATGTTTCGTCTGGCACATGACTTAGGGCATACACCATAGATTATCAAAAAACACGGAAAAACTAAAACTAAAACGGCATTCCGCGTTCCCGATATCATGATATAGGCCGATAAGGGTGAATGTATTTAGAAGAGTAATCATATGCAAACAGATAACACCGCAACGCACAAGTAGGTTTTCCTATGGAAAATAATTCCTATGGAATGTACCAGAATATTAGAGTACTGTTGACAGTAACCATAGTACGCGGAAATTGTACTGTCTTGTTGTGTCTTGATCATGCATCATCATGGTAAATGAGCAAAAATAGACAACTAGAATATCGCGGTTTTCGGGTTTCTCGGTTCTCGGTGGTTGCGATTAATTAATATACCAGGTTCTCACAAATATTGGTGGGATACGATGTTCCCATCCTCCATAGTCATGTTTGTACATGTTTACCACCGTTGAGCCCAATATTGGAGCCATTCTATGATTTTACTTCTGAACCTTAACCGAACCAAACACACACAACCCGCCCCCACATATACATAGGCATATAGTCTAATAAAAATTCCCTTTAAAGGGAAAGCCAGCTTCAATGCAGAAGATGCCTTGTAATAAGTTTGGGTGGTGGCATTTTTAGGATCACTCTTTTTATGATCCATCATGTTTCATGACAGTCCACCAAACCATCAATGATGAGAACATGCACACAGAAACAGCAAACCAAACAACTCCTATAACTTCCTGTCAATTAATTACTCCAAATTGTTCTGTCTTTTTGTCTTTTCTGCCTTTTAGGCTACCCTTAGCTCATTATTAATATAAAGAAATGCAGTTTTTAGTTAATTGGCTAAAAACTGCCATCCTACTGCCTTATACATGCACATTAATTTTATATTAATTCCCAATTTATACTTAATATAGCACATTATAAAATGTATAAAGAATGATATTGTTCAATTATAATAGGCCTACATGTATATAAATTATACCCATATCAAAAATAGGCCCTGAAATTGCATCGAATTTTTCCCGTTGAAAAGACAAAACTGATGTTTAAGATAAATTATTTCATAAATGACATTTTGAGTCATTTTTATCCATAAAACGATACAGGATATAGGATATTTTTACTTTTACGTCCATAAAGGTTTTAATCATGTTATCAATACACTCACATCTCATGCTGTGCTGATCTCCAGGAGGTCTGCTAATGTAAATCTAAGAACACCTGATAACAAGGATTCTATAATTTTCTTTCGTTGATATGCTGTTGAAACTATTATAGGCCTGGCATGAACTTTTAATGTCATATTTCCTTCAAACCATAACTTTTGAAATTCTCACTCGTTTTCATTCGTTGAAACGGCAAAACATACTTTCTTTTTCTTACAAATCCAATAACAGGTCTATTATATATTTTCACCATAAAAAGTTCCGCAAAGTAATTCAAATCAATGCTAGTACCCCGTAATCTCTTTAGCAAACAAAGACGATCTCCGAATTAGATCATAGCCAGCTAACGCTGGCGAAAAGGGGGCTCTTGGCTGGCCTGTAGGCCTAAGTAGAACCCTTAAGAACAAAGAGTTCTTGAAAATTGAAACAACTCCAAAATGCTGGCCTTTCCAGAACCATTTTCTACTCTTTGTAGACCCACTTATAAGGTTCCACATACATGGCAGTTATTTTAGTTTATACTTTTAGAATCGTTTCTTTTAAAGGAGTATTTTGTGATCCTAGCATCCTCTTTTTATGACATTTTTCAGTAGATATCCACGAAGAAAGCTTATTCCCAAAATTTCAGTTGATTCCGATTTTGCGCTTGCGAGTTATGCATGATTATGTGTATTACACTGCTCCATAGACCACTGTTGTAATTTCGTTCTGGTCATACCAGAACGAAATTCAAATTTGACGATATTTTTGCTGAACGAATTAATCTGCAAGAAATCTTTGGTACATAAACATTATGTAGCCAGAGGTTTCCAGTGGTATAAAAATCTCAACATTTTAAAAGAAAAGTGGGCGGATGAGGCTGAGGATCACGAAATGCCCTTTTAAGAGTCTAAATTGCGGCCCAAATAAACTTCAACTTTTAAATTGATACTAGTAGGGTGTCTTGGAAAGGTTGTGATCCCCGGGGGGGGCACATCAACAAATTTTGGTGGGTATGCTCCCCGGAATTTTGAGGTGGTGGGTCTTTGGGAGCTGCCGGCGTCGGGGGTCTTTCGGAGCTGCGAACCGGGCTGTGAACAAGTAACATGGGGTCTTTTGGAGCTGCGAAAAGTCAAAATCAAGGGTCTTTCTTGGCTTTTTGGTTGAAAATCGCCTGAAAAAACAAAAAATATGAGGAATGAGCAATTTTTGGGTCTTTTAGAGCTGAAATTATCAAAATCAAGGGTCTTTCGGAGCTTTATTTTGGTCAAATATAGGGGGTCTTTCGGAGCTGCGAAACCCAAAAGGGGGGTCTTTCCGGGGGAGCATACCCGTATGGTCATTTGTGTTGAGTGCCCCCCCCCCGGGTAGTGATCATTGTATTAATCATTTGAGACACCCTGTAGTTTATACGGAAAAAACTAGACCCCAGATTGATGTGGACCATGGCGCACGCACTGACAGCCATTGTTTGGTGCGTACTACGGCTTCAATTTCGCTAGTCCTTTCTACAATTTCCCAATTTCTATTGAGTTCAGGTTCATATGGCTCGCGACTTATATTATTCCCATTAGGCCGTATAAAATTAATGTTTTGGTTCTCGTCCCCTCCCTCCTCAATTTCTGGGGATTTGTCGCTATGAATACCAGCATTATTGCGATATCGCACATGAAAACAGTCACTTGTGCACAACCAGAGAAGATCCGATTTAATCAGTTGAGCTGTTTCAATGAGTGTTATCTTGGTTTAATAGCTTTTAATGGGGTTAAGTCCTGCAAAGGTCGAGATGAATTCTACTGTAGACATGACTGCATCATGATTCTTTTCAACTTTGAGATATTAATCTTTGAAATTGGTTCAAGTTGTTTATGGACCACCCTATATAGTACCATTATAGTTCTTCAACTTCCTACGACATCCCTTGATTTTAGGTACAATTGGTTATGTTGCATTTGCATTTCAAATGATGTTTATTATCAATAACCAAAGTACTACATCTTGTGTTCATACTCCAATTTGCATGTAAGCTTACCTGTCCCTACAATATCATGCAGTATTGAGTCATTCTTCGGTAAGGTGCATATTTGAAGGTTTGGAAAATAGACATTTCAAAATGATTTTTCTGTTAATTTTTTTACAGATTAAGAAAGAGATAGGCCTATGTCTCCAGTGTTATAGTAAAAAAAAGTGTTTGGCCCAATTTTTATTAGCAGCTTGATGCATCTGTTTGGCTTTTTCTACAGCTAATGTCATCTCCGTCACCGTCGTCATCTCCGTCACAATTGCAACGAAGTTCAACTGATACCAAAAAATGTGTCGCACATTGAACATTTTTTTTTACCTACAGAGGAAAGGAGTATAACCAAGATTATGCAACATATCATTACATTTCCATTTGACCAGTTTTAAGGTCAAAGCAGGGCATTATCTGTAGAGTGACGGAGATGATGTCAATGAATGGAAATTCTGCTGTATCATCTCCGTCACGTGACGGAAATGATTCTCTCATAGTAAAATCATCTCCGAACGTCATATCCGTGAATTGTGACGGATATGACGTGATGGTATATTACGAAATAAACAAACTTACGACCCTAGTGGTAAACTATATAACATACACATGGCCAATAAAGGAGGTGAATAGAAATAAATGTACAACTGTTGTAATTTTGAAAAAAGTAAAATAAATAATGGGAACATTGTAGGTATCAGAAGCGTACCCACAGGTATGAGTGAAGAAATGGTTATAGTTTTGATGAATTTATTGCGCCAACATGCCAAGCGATGAAAGTCAAAATTTTCACGCGCTTCGCGCGAATTCCAGCACAAAATCAATTAAACTGTAGTGTTGTAACCATTTATAACATTAATGTACAAATAAGTTGAATCGTATGTTGCATTTTGACGTTAAAGACTTGTCCGTAATTTTCAAAACAGCCCGTGTTTGGAATGAAAATTTATGAAGGCTTGTATGTTTGGAGCAACAAACTTTTAAAATGTTCCACTTTTTGTAATCATGTTAGTGCTCTTATTGTTCCAATTGGCTTAAAACCTCGACTTACCTAGGATTTTAGGTACAATTGTTATGATGCATTTCAAGGTGATTGGCAACTTATTTTCAAGACAACGCCAGTTTACTTGTTCCTGCAATACCATGCAATATCACCTTCATAATTTCTTTTTGTTATTTCTGATACATATTACAAATAAACACTGCTTAGGTCTTTATAACATTAATCTTCAAATAAGGTGAATCGTGTATTGCATTTTGACGTTAAAGACTTGTCCGTAATTTTTTTAAACAGTCCATATTTGGAATAAAGTTATGAAAGTCTGTATTTTTAAAGCAAAAAACTTTTAGAATGTTCCACTTTTCGTAATCATGTTGGTACTCTGACTGTTCCAATTGGCGTAAAACCGCGACTTACATAGATTTATCATTGGCAACTAATTTTCAAGACAACATCAGTTTACCTATTCCTGCAATAACATGCTGTTTCTGATGTATAATATCTAATATAATATTACAAATAAACACTGTTTAAGTCTATACTTTTAAAATTACTTAGACCTCACGATGTATCCATAATTATATATTTCAAATTATGAATGGAAACGGGATATTCCGATTGTAGACAAGATATCATCACAGCATCACCATCTGCTGAAGACGCTAGTCGGACTAGTGAAAACGTTCCAGGTGAGCGAAAAATAGTGTAGTGTTGAAGTTAAAACTTTAATTCATTTTATCTACCACTACGTATGAATATCCACTCGTAAACTTTAGATGGCATTGCAGTTCACGTCACCCACAATTCAGTTCGTATATTATCAATCCATATGAGTCACCGACAGTACAATTTGAACATTAATGTCCTCCTGCCTTTATATTACAGTTTATTACGCCAATGTTTCATGGCACACAATGTTGCATCATCTTGAAACGACAACAAATGTGTAGTGTATTGCTGTAACCTTTTATAACATTAATCTACAAATAAGGTGAATCGTATATTGCATTTTGACGTTAAAGACTTGTCCATAATTTTCAAAACAGCCCGTGTTTGGAATGAAAAGTTATGAAGGCTTGTATGTTTGGAGCAACAAACTTTTGAAATGTTCCACTTTTTGTAATCATGTTAGTGCTCTTATTGTTCCAATTAGAGCAACAAACTTTTAGAATGTTCCACTTTCTGTAATCATGTTGGTACTCTTATTGTTGATATTGGCTTAAAACCTCGACTTACCTAGAATTTTCGGTACAAGTGTTATGTTGCATTTCAAGGTGACGTTGTACTAATGCAAACATCTTTATCATTGGCAACTAATTTTCAAGACAACGTCAGTTTACCTATTCCTGCAATACCGTGCAATATTATTATTATTATTATTATTTATTTTTGCTGTTTCTGATGCATATTACAATAAACACTGTTTAAGTCTATACTTTTAAAATTACTTCGACCTCACGATGTATCTATAATTATATATTTCAAATTATGAATGGAAACGTTTGTATTTATTCACTTATGATATAAATACAGACTTCATTTTGAAACTTTATACACATCATTGACTGATTAAAATGATTAATATTTGTTTTTCAAGGAAAAGGTTGTTCCCAAAATTTGATTATAGCTACCCAAAATTTCCTCTAAAATTAGATTTCAATGTAAAAATATAGAACACTTACGCCCGATGGGGGACTCGAACCCGCGACCCTCAGATTAAAAGTCTGATGCTCTACCGACTGAGCTAACCGGGCTTGTATAAGCAATTTTAGATGGCATTGCAGTTCACGTCACCCACAATTCAGTTCGTATATTATAAATCCATATGAGTCACCCACAGTGCAACTTGAACATTAATGTCCTCCTGCCTTATATTACAGTTTATTACGCCAATGTTTCATGGCACACAATGTTGCATCATCTTGAAACGACAACAAATGTGTAGTGTATTGTTGTAACCTTTTATAACATTAATCTACAAATAAGGTGAATCGTATATTGCATTTTGACGTTAAAGACTTGTCCATAATTTTCAAAACAGCCCGTGTTTGGAATGAAAAGTTATGAAGGCTTGTATGTTTGAAGCAACAAACTTTTAAAATGTTCCACTTTTTGTAATCATGTTAGTGCTCTTATTGTTCCAATTAGAGCAACAAACTTTAGAATGTTCCACTTTCTGTAATCATGTTGGTACTCTTATTGTTGATATTGGCTTAAAACCTCGACTTACCTAGAATTTTCGGTACAAGTGTTATGTTGCATTTCAAGGTGACGTTGTACTAATGCAAACATCTTTATCATTGGCAACTAATTTTCAAGACAACGTCAGTTTACCTATTCCTGCAATACCGTGCAATATTATTATTATTATTATTATTTAATTTTGCTGTTTCTGATGCATATTACAATAAACACTGTTTAAGTCTATACTTTTAAAATTACTTCGACCTCACGATGTATCTATAATTATATATTTCAAATTATATTTTTGCTGTTTCTGATGCATATTACAATAAGCACTGTTTAAGTCTATACTTTTAAAATTACTTCGACCTCACGATGTATCTATAATTATATATTTCAAATTATGAATGGAAACGTTTGTATTTATTCACTTATGATATAAATACAGACTTCATTTTGAAACTTTATACACATCATTGACTGATTAAAATGATTAATATTTGTTTTTCAAGGAAAAGGTTGTTCCCAAAATTTGATTATAGCTACCCAAAATTTCCTCTAAAATTAGATTTCAATGTAAAAATATAGAACACTTACGCCCGATGGGGGACTCGGACCCGCGACCCTCAGATTAAAAGTCTGATGCTCTACCGACTGAGCTAACCGGGCTTGTATAAGCAATTTTAGATGGCATTGCAGTTCACGTCACCCACAATTCAGTTCGTATATTATAAATCCATATGAGTCACCCACAGTGCAACTTGAACATTAATGTCCTCCTGCCTTTATATTACAGTTTATTACGCCAATGTTTCATGGCACACAATGTTGCATCATCTTGAAACGACAACAAATGTGTAGTGTATTGCTGTAACCTTTTATAACATTAATCTACAAATAAGGTGAATCGTGTATTGCATTTTGACGTTAAAGACTTGTCCATAATTTTTAAAACAGACCGTGTTTGGAATGAAAAGTTATGAAGGCTTGTATGTTTGGAGCAACAAACTTTTAAAATGTTCCACTTTTTTGTAATCATGTTAGTGCTCTTATTGTTCCAATTAGAGCAACAAACTTTAGAATGTTCCACTTTCTGTAATCATGTTGGTACTCTTATTGTTGATATTGGCTTAAAACCTCGACTTACCTAGAATTTTCGGTACAAGTGTTATGTTGCATTTCAAGGTGACGTTGTACTAATGCAAACATCTTTATCATTGGCAACTAATTTTCAAGACAACGTCAGTTTACCTATTCCTGCAATACCGTGCAATACCGTGCAATATTATTATTATTATTATTATTATTTAATTTTGCTGTTTCTGATGCATATTACAATAAACACTGTTTAAGTCTATACTTTTAAAATTACTTCGACCTCACGATGTATCTATAATTATATATTTCAAATTATATTTTTGCTGTTTCTGATGCATATTACAATAAACACTGTTTAAGTCTATACTTTTAAAATTACTTCGACCTCACGATGTATCTATAATTATATATTTCAAATTATGAATGGAAACGTTTGTATTTATTCACTTATGATATAAATACAGACTTCATTTTGAAACTTTATACACATCATTGACTGATTAAAATGATTAATATTTGTTTTTCAAGGAAAAGGTTGTTCCCAAAATTTGATTATAGCTACCCAAAATTTCCTCTAAAATTAGATTTCAATGTAAAAATATAGAACACTTACGCCCGATGGGGGACTCGGACCCGCGACCCTCAGATTAAAAGTCTGATGCTCTACCGACTGAGCTAACCGGGCTTGTATAAGCAATTTTAGATGGCATTGCAGTTCACGTCACCCACAATTCAGTTCGTATATTATAAATCCATATGAGTCACCCACAGTGCAACTTGAACATTAATGTCCTCCTGCCTTTATATTACAGTTTATTACGCCAATGTTTCATGGCACACAATGTTGCATCATCTTGAAACGACAACAAATGTGTAGTGTATTGCTGTAACCTTTTATAACATTAATCTACAAATAAGGTGAATCGTAGATTGCATTTTGACGTTAAAGACTTGTCCATAATTTTCAAAACAGCCCGTGTTTGGAATGAAAAGTTATGAAGGCTTGTATGTTTGGAGCAACAAACTTTTAAAATGTTCCACTTTTTGTAATCATGTTAGTGCTCTTATTGTTCCAATTAGAGCAACAAACTTTAGAATGTTCCACTTTCTGTAATCATGTTGGTACTCTTATTGTTGATATTGGCTTAAAACCTCGACTTACCTAGAATTTTCGGTACAAGTGTTATGTTGCATTTCAAGGTGACGTTGTACTAATGCAAACATCTTTATCATTGGCAACTAATTTTCAAGACAACGTCAGTTTACCTATTCCTGCAATACCGTGCAATATTATTATTATTATTATTATTTAATTTTGCTGTTTCTGATGCATATTACAATAAACACTGTTTAAGTCTATACTTTTAAAATTACTTCGACCTCACGATGTATCTATAATTATATATTTCAAATTATGAATGGAAACGTTTGTATTTATTCACTTATGATATAAATACAGACTTCATTTTGAAACTTTATACACATCATTGACTGATTAAAATGATTAATATTTGTTTTTCAAGTAAAAGGTTGTTCCCAAATTTTGATTATAGCTACCCAAAATTTCCTCTAAAATTAGATTTCAATGTAAAAATATAGAACACTTACGCCCGATGGGGACTCGAACCCGCGACCCTCAGATTAAAAGTTTGATGCTCTACCGACTGAGCTAACCGGGCTTGTATAAGCAATTTTAGATGGCATTGCAGTTCACGTCACCCACAATTCAGTTCGTATATTATAAATCCATATGAGTCACCCACAGTACAATTTGAACATTAATGTCCTCCTGCCTTATATTACAGTTTATTACGCCAATGTTTCATGGCACACAATGTTGCATCATCTTGAAACGACAACAAATGTGTAGTGTATTGTTGTAACCTTTTATAACATTAATCTACAAATAAGGTGAATCGTATATTGCATTTTGACGTTAAAGACTTGTCCATAATTTTCAAAACAGCCCGTGTTTGGAATGAAAAGTTATGAAGGCTTGTATGTTTGGAGCAACAAACTTTTGAAATGTTCCACTTTTTGTAATCATGTTAGTGCTCTTATTGTTCCAATTAGAGCAACAAACTTTTAGAATGTTCCACTTTCTGTAATCATGTTGGTACTCTTATTGTTGATATTGGCTTAAAACCTCGACTTACCTAGAATTTTCGGTACAAGTGTTATGTTGCATTTCAAGGTGACGTTGTACTAATGCAAACATCTTTATCATTGGCAACTAATTTTCAAGACAACGTCAGTTTACCTATTCCTGCAATACCGTGCAATATTATTATTATTATTATTATTACTAGCGGGATACCCGCGCTTCGCGCGGGTCACCGCTAGATGAGTATGATGGGAGCGTTCACTATAACAGGAATAATTACTGAACAGGTAGAATCATTGAAAAGGTACATTTTATTTATCTAAATCTGTCTCCTCTTACATTTTATTTTTTAGTTTCTTCTGCTTAGCTTGTGATTTTCCGTTTCCATGATATTTTTTTATTTAACCCCGTTCCCATTGTTTTCTAAATCTGTTCTTTCTCACATTTCCCTTTAGCTTCTTTGTTTATTTGCTGCTTGTGATGTTTTTTATTTAATTCTGTTCTCATTATTTTAGCTTTTTTTTTCTTACTTTTCCTGATTAGTTTCTTTGTGTCGTTCCCGTTTCATTTAGTTACTTTAACCCGTTGGCCTATTAGCTCCTATTACTCGTACTTTTTTGTCCTCATTTTAATTTAATTTTTCTTTATAGTACCGCTTCATGTTGTTTATATAACACACATCTTTTTCCCGTATTTATTACGTCCTCTCATAGCGTGTCTGCGGACGTTCACCCGTTATCATAATTCAGTGACCCCTCCATGTACCTTTTTGTCCTTTATTTTTCCTTCCTTCCGTATTATCATGTCCACTGGTCTCTGGCTCGCAAGTCGCGTGGCTCTGCGCCGTTACGCGCGCATTGGCGTAGTTCGCATTACGCACGCGGCGCCGACGCGCTGCCGGCCAGCTGCAGTGACGCGTAGGCTGACAACCGATTTTCATAACAAAAACCACGTTTTACCCATATTTTCACTGTTTTTGCAACCAATTCTTGACCGTTTTCAACCAAATAAAGTTTAAACACGTTCCCGTATATTCATTGATCTCCCGTATCTATAATTATATATTTCAAATTATATTTTTGCTGTTTCTGATGCATATTACAATAAGCACTGTTTAAGTCTATACTTTTAAAATTACTTCGACCTCACGATGTATCTATAATTATATATTTCAAATTATGAATGGAAACGTTTGTATTTATTCACTTATGATATAAATACAGACTTCATTTTGAAACTTTATACACATCATTGACTGATTAAAATGATTAATATTTGTTTTTCAAGGAAAAGGTTGTTCCCAAAATTTGATTATAGCTACCCAAAATTTCCTCTAAAATTAGATTTCAATGTAAAAATATAGAACACTTACGCCCGATGGGGGACTCGGACCCGCGACCCTCAGATTAAAAGTCTGATGCTCTACCGACTGAGCTAACCGGGCTTGTATAAGCAATTTTAGATGGCATTGCAGTTCACGTCACCCACAATTCAGTTCGTATATTATAAATCCATATGAGTCACCCACAGTGCAACTTGAACATTAATGCCCTCCTGCCTTTATATTACAGTTTATTACGCCAATGTTTCATGGCACACAATGTTGCATCATCTTGAAACGACAACAAATGTGTAGTGTATTGCTGTAACCTTTTATAACATTAATCTACAAATAAGGTGAATCGTGTATTGCATTTTGACGTTAAAGACTTGTCCATAATTTTTAAAACAGCCCGTGTTTGGAATGAAAAGTTATGAAGGCTTGTATGTTTGGAGCAACAAACTTTTAAAATGTTCCACTTTTTGTAATCATGTTAGTGCTCTTATTGTTCCAATTAGAGCAACAAACTTTAGAATGTTCCACTTTCTGTAATCATGTTGGTACTCTTATTGTTGATATTGGCTTAAAACCTCGACTTACCTAGAATTTTCGGTACAAGTGTTATGTTGCATTTCAAGGTGACGTTGTACTAATGCAAACATCTTTATCATTGGCAACTAATTTTCAAGACAACGTCAGTTTACCTATTCCTGCAATACCGTGCAATATTATTATTATTATTATTATTATTTAATTTTTGCTGTTTCTGATGCATATTACAATAAACACTGTTTAAGTCTATACTTTTAAAATTACTTCGACCTCACGATGTATCTATAATTATATATTTCAAATATATTTTTGCTGTTTCTGATGCATATTACAATAAACACTGTTTAAGTCTATACTTTTAAAATTACTTCGACCTCACGATGTATCTATAATTATATATTTCAAATTATGAATGGAAACGTTTGTATTTATTCACTTATGATATAAATACAGACTTCATTTTGAAACTTTATACACATCATTGACTGATTAAAATGATTAATATTTGTTTTTCAAGGAAAAGGTTGTTCCCAAAATTTGATTATAGCTACCCAAAATTTCCTCTAAAATTAGATTTCAATGTAAAAATATAGAACACTTACGCCCGATGGGGGACTCGGACCCGCGACCCTCAGATTAAAAGTCTGATGCTCTACCGACTGAGCTAACCGGGCTTGTATAAGCAATTTTAGATGGCATTGCAGTTCACGTCACCCACAATTCAGTTCGTATATTATAAATCCATATGAGTCACCCACAGTGCAACTTGAACATTAATGTCCTCCTGCCTTTATATTACAGTTTATTACGCCAATGTTTCATGGCACACAATGTTGCATCATCTTGAAACGACAACAAATGTGTAGTGTATTGCTGTAACCTTTTATAACATTAATCTACAAATAAGGTGAATCGTATATTGCATTTTGACGTTAAAGACTTGTCCATAATTTTCAAAACAGCCCGTGTTTGGAATGAAAAGTTATGAAGGCTTGTATGTTTGGAGCAACAAACTTTTAAAATGTTCCACTTTTTGTAATCATGTTAGTGCTCTTATTGTTCCAATTAGAGCAACAAACTTTAGAATGTTCCACTTTCTGTAATCATGTTGGTACTCTTATTGTTGATATTGGCTTAAAACCTCGACTTACCTAGAATTTTCGGTACAAGTGTTATGTTGCATTTCAAGGTGACGTTGTACTAATGCAAACATCTTTATCATTGGCAACTAATTTTCAAGACAACGTCAGTTTACCTATTCCTGCAATACCGTGCAATATTATTATTATTATTATTATTATTTAATTTTGCTGTTTCTGATGCATATTACAATAAACACTGTTTAAGTCTATACTTTTAAAATTACTTCGACCTCACGATGTATCTATAATTATATATTTCAAATTATGAATGGAAACGTTTGTATTTATTCACTTATGATATAAATACAGACTTCATTTTGAAACTTTATACACATCATTGCCTGATTAAAATGATTAATATTTGTTTTTCAAGGAAAAGGTTGTTCCCAAAATTTGATTATAGCTACCCAAAATTTCCTCTAAAATTAGATTTCAATGTAAAAATATAGAACACTTACGCCCGATGGGGACTCGAACCCGCGACCCTCAGATTAAAAGTCTGATGCTCTACCGACTGAGCTAACCGGGCTTGTATAAGCAATTTTAGATGGCATTGCAGTTCACGTCACCCACAATTCAGTTCGTATATTATAAATCCATATGAGTCACCCACAGTGCAACTTGAACATTAATGTCCTCCTGCCTTTATATTACAGTTTATTACGCCAATGTTTCATGGCACACAATGTTGCATCATCTTGAAACGACAACAAATGTGTAGTGTATTGCTGTAACCTTTTATAACATTAATCTACAAATAAGGTGAATCGTATATTGCATTTTGACGTTAAAGACTTGTCCATAATTTTCAAAACAGCCCGTGTTTGGAATGAAAAGTTATGAAGGCTTGTATGTTTGGAGCAACAAACTTTTAAAATGTTCCACTTTTTGTAATCATGTTAGTGCTCTTATTGTTCCAATTAGAGCAACAAACTTTAGAATGTTCCACTTTCTGTAATCATGTTGGTACTCTTATTGTTGATATTGGCTTAAAACCTCGACTTACCTAGAATTTTCGGTACAAGTGTTATGTTGCATTTCAAGGTGACGTTGTACTAATGCAAACATCTTTATCATTGGCAACTAATTTTCAAGACAACGTCAGTTTACCTATTCCTGCAATACCGTGCAATATTATTATTATTATTATTATTATTTATTTTTGCTGTTTCTGATGCATATTACAATAAACACTGTTTAAGTCTATACTTTTAAAATTACTTCGACCTCACGATGTATCTATAATTATATATTTCAAATTATGAATGGAAACGTTTGTATTTATTCACTTATGATATAAATACAGACTTCATTTTGAAACTTTATACACATCATTGACTGATTAAAATGATTAATATTTGTTTTTCAAGTAAAAGGTTGTTCCCAAATTTTGATTATAGCTACCCAAAATTTCCTCTAAAATTAGATTTCAATGTAAAAATATAGAACACTTACGCCCGATGGGGACTCGAACCCGCGACCCTCAGATTAAAAGTTTGATGCTCTACCGACTGAGCTAACCGGGCTTGTATAAGCAATTTTAGATGGCATTGCAGTTCACGTCACCCACAATTCAGTTCGTATATTATAAATCCATATGAGTCACCCACAGTACAATTTGAACATTAATGTCCTCCTGCCTTATATTACAGTTTATTACGCCAATGTTTCATGGCACACAATGTTGCATCATCTTGAAACGACAACAAATGTGTAGTGTATTGTTGTAACCTTTTATAACATTAATCTACAAATAAGGTGAATCGTATATTGCATTTTGACGTTAAAGACTTGTCCATAATTTTCAAAACAGCCCGTGTTTGGAATGAAAAGTTATGAAGGCTTGTATGTTTGGAGCAACAAACTTTTGAAATGTTCCACTTTTTGTAATCATGTTAGTGCTCTTATTGTTCCAATTAGAGCAACAAACTTTAGAATGTTCCACTTTCTGTAATCATGTTGGTACTCTTATTGTTGATATTGGCTTAAAACCTCGACTTACCTAGAATTTTCGGTACAAGTGTTATGTTGCATTTCAAGGTGACGTTGTACTAATGCAAACATCTTTATCATTGGCAACTAATTTTCAAGACAACGTCAGTTTACCTATTCCTGCAATACCGTGCAATATTATTATTATTATTATTATTATTATTATTTATTTTTGCTGTTTCTGATGCATATTACAATAAACACTGTTTAAGTCTATACTTTTAAAATTACTTCGACCTCACGATGTATCTATAATTATATATTTCAAATTATGAATGGAAACGTTTGTATTTATTCACTTATGATATAAATACAGACTTCATTTTGAAACTTTATACACATCATTGCCTGATTAAAATGATTAATATTTGTTTTTCAAGGAAAAGGTTGTTCCCAAAATTTGATTATAGCTACCCAAAATTTCCTCTAAAATTAGATTTCAATGTAAAAATATAGAACACTTACGCCCGATGGGGGACTCGAACCCGCGACCCTCAGATTAAAAGTCTGATGCTCTACCGACTGAGCTAACCGGGCTTGTATAAGCAATTTTAGATGGCATTGCAGTTCACGTCACCCACAATTCAGTTCGTATATTATAAATCCATATGAGTCACCCACAGTGCAACTTGAACATTAATGTCCTCCTGCCTTTATATTACAGTTTATTACGCCAATGTTTCATGGCACACAATGTTGCATCATCTTGAAACGACAACAAATGTGTAGTGTATTGCTGTAACCTTTTATAACATTAATCTACAAATAAGGTGAATCGTATATTGCATTTTGACGTTAAAGACTTGTCCATAATTTTCAAAACAGCCCGTGTTTGGAATGAAAAGTTATGAAGGCTTGTATGTTTGGAGCAACAAACTTTTAAAATGTTCCACTTTTTGTAATCATGTTAGTGCTCTTATTGTTCCAATTAGAGCAACAAACTTTAGAATGTTCCACTTTCTGTAATCATGTTGGTACTCTTATTGTTGATATTGGCTTAAAACCTCGACTTACCTAGAATTTTCGGTACAAGTGTTATGTTGCATTTCAAGGTGACGTTGTACTAATGCAAACATCTTTATCATTGGCAACCAATTTTCAAGACAACGTCAGTTTACCTATTCCTGCAATACCGTGCAATATTATTATTATTATTATTATTTAATTTTGCTGTTTCTGATGCATATTACAATAAACACTGTTTAAGTCTATACTTTTAAAATTACTTCGACCTCACGATGTATCTATAATTATATATTTCAAATTATGAATGGAAACGTTTGTATTTATTCACTTATGATATAAATACAGACTTCATTTTGAAACTTTATACACATCATTGACTGATTAAAATGATTAATATTTGTTTTTCAAGTAAAAGGTTGTTCCCAAATTTTGATTATAGCTACCCAAAATTTCCTCTAAAATTAGATTTCAATGTAAAAATATAGAACACTTACGCCCGATGGGGACTCGAACCCGCGACCCTCAGATTAAAAGTTTGATGCTCTACCGACTGAGCTAACCGGGCTTGTATAAGCAATTTTAGATGGCATTGCAGTTCACGTCACCCACAATTCAGTTCGTATATTATAAATCCATATGAGTCACCCACAGTACAATTTGAACATTAATGTCCTCCTGCCTTATATTACAGTTTATTACGCCAATGTTTCATGGCACACAATGTTGCATCATCTTGAAACGACAACAAATGTGTAGTGTATTGTTGTAACCTTTTATAACATTAATCTACAAATAAGGTGAATCGTATATTGCATTTTGACGTTAAAGACTTGTCCATAATTTTCAAAACAGCCCGTGTTTGGAATGAAAAGTTATGAAGGCTTGTATGTTTGGAGCAACAAACTTTTGAAATGTTCCACTTTTTGTAATCATGTTAGTGCTCGTATTGTTCCAATTAGAGCAACAAACTTTTAGAATGTTCCACTTTCTGTAATCATGTTGGTACTCTTATTGTTGATATTGGCTTAAAACCTCGACTTACCTAGAATTTTCGGTACAAGTGTTATGTTGCATTTCAAGGTGACGTTGTACTAATGCAAACATCTTTATCATTGGCAACTAATTTTCAAGACAACGTCAGTTTACCTATTCCTGCAATACCGTGCAATATTATTATTATTATTATTATTATTTATTTTTGCTGTTTCTGATGCATATTACAATAAACACTGTTTAAGTCTATACTTTTAAAATTACTTCGACCTCACGATATATCTATAATTATATATTTCAAATTATGAATGGAAACGTTTGTATTTATTCACTTATGATATAAATACAGACTTCATTTTGAAACTTTATACACATCATTGACTGATTAAAATGATTAATATTTGTTTTTCAAGTAAAAGGTTGTTCCCAAAATTTGATTATAGCTACCCAAAATTTCCTCTAAAATTAGATTTCAATGTAAAAATATAGAACACTTACGCCCGATGGGGGACTCGAACCCGCGACCCTCAGATTAAAAGTCTGATGCTCTACCGACTGAGCTAACCGGGCTTGTATAAGCAATTTTAGATGGCATTGCAGTTCACGTCACCCACAATTCAGTTCGTATATTATAAATCCATATGAGTCACCCACAGTACAATTTGAACATTAATGTCCTCCTGCCTTATATTACAGTTTATTACGCCAATGTTTCATGGCACACAATGTTGCATCATCTTGAAACGACAACAAATGTGTAGTGTATTGTTGTAACCTTTTATAACATTAATCTACAAATAAGGTGAATCGTATATTGCATTTTGACGTTAAAGACTTGTCCATAATTTTCAAAACAGCCCGTGTTTGGAATGAAAAGTTATGAAGGCTTGTATGTTTGGAGCAACAAACTTTTGAAATGTTCCACTTTTTGTAATGATGTTAGTGCTCTTATTGTTCCAATTAGAGCAACAAACTTTTAGAATGTTCCACTTTCTGTAATCATGTTGGTACTCTTATTGTTGATATTGGCTTAAAACCTCGACTTACCTAGAATTTTCGGTACAAGTGTTATGTTGCATTTCAAGGTGACGTTGTACTAATGCAAACATCTTTATCATTGGCAACTAATTTTCAAGACAACGTCAGTTTACCTATTCCTGCAATACCGTGCAATATTATTATTATTGTTATTATTATTTATTTTTGCTGTTTCTGATGCATATTACAATAAACACTGTTTAAGTCTATACTTTTAAAATTACTTCGACCTCACGATGTATCTATAATTATATATTTCAAATTATGAATGGAAACGTTTGTATTTATTCACTTATGATATAAATACAGACTTCATTTTGAAACTTTATACACATCATTGCCTGATTAAAATGATTAATATTTGTTTTTCAAGGAAAAGGTTGTTCCCAAAATTTGATTATAGCTACCCAAAATTTCCTCTAAAATTAGATTTCAATGTAAAAATATAGAACACTTACGCCCGATGGGGGACTCGAACCCGCGACCCTCAGATTAAAAGTTTGATGCTCTACCGACTGAGCTAACCGGGCTTGTATAAGCAATTTTAGATGGCATTGCAGTTCACGTCACCCACAATTCAGTTCGTATATTATAAATCCATATGAGTCACCCACAGTACAATTTGAACATTAATGTCCTCCTGCCTTATATTACAGTTTATTACGCCAATGTTTCATGGCACACAATGTTGCATCATCTTGAAACGACAACAAATGTGTAGTGTATTGTTGTAACCTTTTATAACATTAATCTACAAATAAGGTGAATCGTATATTGCATTTTGACGTTAAAGACTTGTCCATAATTTTCAAAACAGCCCGTGTTTGGAATGAAAAGTTATGAATGCTTGTATGTTTGGAGCAACAAACTTTTGAAATGTTCCACTTTTTGTAATCATGTTAGTGCTCTTATTGTTCCAATTAGAGCAACAAACTTTAGAATGTTCCACTTTCTGTAATCATGTTGGTACTCTTATTGTTGATATTGGCTTAAAACCTCGACTTACCTAGAATTTTCGGTACAAGTGTTATGTTGCATTTCAAGGTGACGTTGTACTAATGCAAACATCTTTATCATTGGCAACTAATTTTCAAGACAACGTCAGTTTACCTATTCCTGCAATACCGTGCATTATTATTATTATTATTATTATTATTTAATTTTGCTGTTTCTGATGCATATTACAATAAACACTGTTTAAGTCTATACTTTTAAAATTACTTCGACCTCACGATGTATCTATAATTATATATTTCAAATTATGAATGGAAACGTTTGTATTTATTCACTTATGATATAAATACAGACTTCATTTTGAAACTTTATACACATCATTGACTGATTAAAATGATTAATATTTGTTTTTCAAGTAAAAGGTTGTTCCCAAATTTTGATTATAGCTACCCAAAATTTCCTCTAAAATTAGATTTCAATGTAAAAATATAGAACACTTACGCCCGATGGGGGACTCGAACCCGCGACCCTCATATTAAAAGTCTGATGCTCTACCGACTGAGCTAACCGGGCTTGTATAAGCAATTTTAGATGGCATTGCAGTTCACGTCACCCACAATTCAGTTCGTATATTATAAATCCATATGAGTCACCCACAGTACAATTTGAACATTAATGTCCTCCTGCCTTATATTACAGTTTATTACGCCAATGTTTCATGGCACACAATGTTGCATCATCTTGAAACGACAACAAATGTGTAGTGTATTGTTGTAACCTTTTATAACATTAATCTACAAATAAGGTGAATCGTATATTGCATTTTGACGTTAAAGACTTGTCCATAATTTTCAAAACAGCCCGTGTTTGGAATGAAAAGTTATGAAGGCTTGTATGTTTGGAGCAACAAACTTTTGAAATGTTCCACTTTTTGTAATGATGTTAGTGCTCTTATTGTTCCAATTAGAGCAACAAACTTTTAGAATGTTCCACTTTCTGTAATCATGTTGGTACTCTTATTGTTGATATTGGCTTAAAACCTCGACTTACCTAGAATTTTCGGTACAAGTGTTATGTTGCATTTCAAGGTGACGTTGTACTAATGCAAACATCTTTATCATTGGCAACTAATTTTCAAGACAACGTCAGTTTACCTATTCCTGCAATACCGTGCAATATTATTATTATTATTATTATTATTATTTATTTTTTGCTGTTTCTGATGCATATTACAATAAACACTGTTTAAGTCTATACTTTTAAAATTACTTCGACCTCACGATGTATCTATAATTATATATTTCAAATTATGAATGGAAACGTTTGTATTTATTCACTTATGATATAAATACAGACTTCATTTTGAAACTTTATACACATCATTGCCTGATTAAAATGATTAATATTTGTTTTTCAAGGAAAAGGTTGTTCCCAAAATTTGATTATAGCTACCCAAAATTTCCTCTAAAATTAGATTTCAATGTAAAAATATAGAACACTTACGCCCGATGGGGGACTCGAACCCGCGACCCTCAGATTAAAAGTCTGATGCTCTACCGACTGAGCTAACCGGGCTTGTATAAGCAATTTTAGATGGCATTGCAGTTCACGTCACCCACAATTCAGTTCGTATATTATAAATCCATATGAGTCACCCACAGTGCAACTTGAACATTAATGTCCTCCTGCCTTTATATTACAGTTTATTACGCCAATGTTTCATGGCACACAATGTTGCATCATCTTGAAACGACAACAAATGTGTAGTGTATTGCTGTAACCTTTTATAACATTAATCTACAAATAAGGTGAATCGTATATTGCATTTTGACGTTAAAGACTTGTCCATAATTTTCAAAACAGCCCGTGTTTGGAATGAAAAGTTATGAAGGCTTGTATGTTTGGAGCAACAAACTTTTAAAATGTTCCACTTTTTGTAATCATGTTAGTGCTCTTATTGTTCCAATTAGAGCAACAAACTTTAGAATGTTCCACTTTCTGTAATCATGTTGGTACTCTTATTGTTGATATTGGCTTAAAACCTCGACTTACCTAGAATTTTCGGTACAAGTGTTATGTTGCATTTCAAGGTGACGTTGTACTAATGCAAACATCTTTATCATTGGCAACTAATTTTCAAGACAACGTCAGTTTACCTATTCCTGCAATACCGTGCAATATTATTATTATTATTATTATTATTTATTTTTGCTGTTTCTGATGCATATTACAATAAACACTGTTTAAGTCTATACTTTTAAAATTACTTCGACCTCACGATGTATCTATAATTATATATTTCAAATTATGAATGGAAACGTTTGTATTTATTCACTTATGATATAAATACAGACTTCATTTGAAACTTTATACACATCATTGACTGATTAAAATGATTAATATTTGTTTTTCAAGTAAAGGTTGTTCCCAAATTTTGATTATAGCTACCCAAAATTTCCTCTAAAATTAGATTTCAATGTAAAAATATAGAACACTTACGCCCGATGGGGGACTCGAACCCGCGACCCTCAGATTAAAAGTCTGATGCTCTACCGACTGAGCTAACCGGGCTTGTATAAGCAATTTTAGATGGCATTGCAGTTCACGTCACCCACAATTCAGTTCGTATATTATAAATCCATATGAGTCACCCACAGTACAATTTGAACATTAATGTCCTCCTGCCTTATATTACAGTTTATTACGCCAATGTTTCATGGCACACAATGTTGCATCATCTTGAAACGACAACAAATGTGTAGTGTATTGTTGTAACCTTTTATAACATTAATCTACAAATAAGGTGAATCGTATATTGCATTTTGACGTTAAAGACTTGTCCATAATTTTCAAAACAGCCCGTGTTTGGAATGAAAAGTTATGAAGGCTTGTATGTTTGGAGCAACAAACTTTTGAAATGTTCCACTTTTTGTAATGATGTTAGTGCTCTTATTGTTCCAATTAGAGCAACAAACTTTTAGAATGTTCCACTTTCTGTAATCATGTTGGTACTCTTATTGTTGATATTGGCTTAAAACCTCGACTTACCTAGAATTTTCGGTACAAGTGTTATGTTGCATTTCAAGGTGACGTTGTACTAATGCAAACATCTTTATCATTGGCAACTAATTTTCAAGACAACGTCAGTTTACCTATTCCTGCAATACCGTGCAATATTATTATTATTATTATTATTATTATTTATTTTTGCTGTTTCTGATGCATATTACAATAAACACTGTTTAAGTCTATACTTTTAAAATTACTTCGACCTCACGATGTATCTATAATTATATATTTCAAATTATGAATGGAAACGTTTGTATTTATTCACTTATGATATAAATACAGACTTCATTTTGAAACTTTATACACATCATTGCCTGATTAAAATGATTAATATTTGTTTTTCAAGGAAAAGGTTGTTCCCAAAATTTGATTATAGCTACCCAAAATTTCCTCTAAAATTAGATTTCAATGTAAAAATATAGAACACTTACGCCCGATGGGGGACTCGAACCCGCGACCCTCAGATTAAAAGTCTGATGCTCTACCGACTGAGCTAACCGGGCTTGTATAAGCAATTTTAGATGGCATTGCAGTTCACGTCACCCACAATTCAGTTCGTATATTATAAATCCATATGAGTCACCCACAGTGCAACTTGAACATTAATGTCCTCCTGCCTTTATATTACAGTTTATTACGCCAATGTTTCATGGCACACAATGTTGCATCATCTTGAAACGACAACAAATGTGTAGTGTATTGCTGTAACCTTTTATAACATTAATCTACAAATAAGGTGAATCGTATATTGCATTTTGACGTTAAAGACTTGTCCATAATTTTCAAAACAGCCCGTGTTTGGAATGAAAAGTTATGAAGGCTTGTATGTTTGGAGCAACAAACTTTTAAAATGTTCCACTTTTTGTAATCATGTTAGTGCTCTTATTGTTCCAATTAGAGCAACAAACTTTAGAATGTTCCACTTTCTGTAATCATGTTGGTACTCTTATTGTTGATATTGGCTTAAAACCTCGACTTACCTAGAATTTTCGGTACAAGTGTTATGTTGCATTTCAAGGTGACGTTGTACTAATGCAAACATCTTTATCATTGGCAGCTAATTTTCAAGACAACGTCAGTTTACCTATTCCTGCAATACCGTGCAATATTATTATTATTATTTAATTTTGCTGTTTCTGATGCATATTACAATAAACACTGTTTAAGTCTATACTTTTAAAATTACTTCGACCTCACGATGTATCTATAATTATATATTTCAAATTATGAATGGAAACGTTTGTATTTATTCACTTATGATATAAATACAGACTTCATTTTGAAACTTTATACACATCATTGACTGATTAAAATGATTAATATTTGTTTTTCAAGTAAAAGGTTGTTCCCAAATTTTGATTATAGCTACCCAAAATTTCCTTCTAAAATTAGATTTCAATGTAAAAATATAGAACACTTACGCCCGATGGGGGACTCGAACCCGCGACCCTCAGATTAAAAGTTTGATGCTCTACCGACTGAGCTAACCGGGCTTGTATAAGCAATTTTAGATGGCATTGCAGTTCACGTCACCCACAATTCAGTTCGTATATTATAAATCCATATGAGTCACCCACAGTACAATTTGAACATTAATGTCCTCCTGCCTTATATTACAGTTTATTACGCCAATGTTTCATGGCACACAATGTTGCATCATCTTGAAACGACAACAAATGTGTAGTGTATTGTTGTAACCTTTTATAACATTAATCTACAAATAAGGTGAATCGTATATTGCATTTTGACGTTAAAGACTTGTCCATAATTTTCAAAACAGCCCGTGTTTGGAATGAAAAGTTATGAAGGCTTGTATGTTTGGAGCAACAAACTTTTGAAATGTTCCACTTTTTGTAATCATGTTAGTGCTCTTATTGTTCCAATTAGAGCAACAAACTTTAGAATGTTCCACTTTCTGTAATCATGTTGGTACTCTTATTGTTGATATTGGCTTAAAACCTCGACTTACCTAGAATTTTCGGTACAAGTGTTATGTTGCATTTCAAGGTGACGTTGTACTAATGCAAACATCTTTATCATTGGCAACTAATTTTCAAGACAACGTCAGTTTACCTATTCCTGCAATACCGTGCAATATTATTATTATTATTATTATTTAATTTTGCTGTTTCTGATGCATATTACAATAAACACTGTTTAAGTCTATACTTTTAAAATTACTTCGACCTCACGATGTATCTATAATTATATATTTCAAATTATGAATGGAAACGTTTGTATTTATTCACTTATGATATAAATACAGACTTCATTTTGAAACTTTATACACATCATTGACTGATTAAAATGATTAATATTTGTTTTTCAAGTAAAGGTTGTTCCCAAAATTTGATTATAGCTACCCAAAATTTCCTCTAAAATTAGATTTCAATGTAAAAATATAGAACACTTACGCCCGATGGGGGACTCGAACCCGCGACCCTCAGATTAAAAGTCTGATGCTCTACCGACTGAGCTAACCGGGCTTGTATAAGCAATTTTAGATGGCATTGCAGTTCACGTCACCCACAATTCAGTTCGTATATTATAAATCCATATGAGTCACCCACAGTACAATTTGAACATTAATGTCCTCCTGCCTTATATTACAGTTTATTACGCCAATGTTTCATGGCACACAATGTTGCATCATCTTGAAACGACAACAAATGTGTAGTGTATTGTTGTAACCTTTTATAACATTAATCTACAAATAAGGTGAATCGTATATTGCATTTTGACGTTAAAGACTTGTCCATAATTTTCAAAACAGCCCGTGTTTGGAATGAAAAGTTATGAAGGCTTGTATGTTTGGAGCAACAAACTTTTGAAATGTTCCACTTTTTGTAATGATGTTAGTGCTCTTATTGTTCCAATTAGAGCAACAAACTTTAGAATGTTCCACTTTCTGTAATCATGTTGGTACTCTTATTGTTGATATTGGCTTAAAACCTCGACTTACCTAGAATTTTCGGTACAAGTGTTATGTTGCATTTCAAGGTGACGTTGTACTAATGCAAACATCTTTATCATTGGCAACTAATTTTCAAGACAACGTCAGTTTACCTATTCCTGCAATACCGTGCAATATTATTATTATTATTATTATTATTATTTATTTTTGCTGTTTCTGATGCATATTACAATAAACACTGTTTAAGTCTATACTTTTAAAATTACTTCGACCTCACGATGTATCTATAATTATATATTTCAAATTATGAATGGAAACGTTTGTATTTATTCACTTATGATATAAATACAGACTTCATTTTGAAACTTTATACACATCATTGCCTGATTAAAATGATTAATATTTGTTTTTCAAGGAAAAGGTTGTTCCCAAAATTTGATTATAGCTACCCAAAATTTCCTCTAAAATTAGATTTCAATGTAAAAATATAGAACACTTACGCCCGATGGGGGACTCGAACCCGCGACCCTCAGATTAAAAGTCTGATGCTCTACCGACTGAGCTAACCGGGCTTGTATAAGCAATTTTAGATGGCATTGCAGTTCACGTCACCCACAATTCAGTTCGTATATTATAAATCCATATGAGTCACCCACAGTGCAACTTGAACATTAATGTCCTCCTGCCTTTATATTACAGTTTATTACGCCAATGTTTCATGGCACACAATGTTGCATCATCTTGAAACGACAACAAATGTGTAGTGTATTGCTGTAACCTTTTATAACATTAATCTACAAATAAGGTGAATCGTAGATTGCATTTTGACGTTAAAGACTTGTCCATAATTTTCAAAACAGCCCGTGTTTGGAATGAAAAGTTATAAAGGCTTGTATGTTTGGAGCAACAAACTTTTAAAATGTTCCACTTTTTGTAATCATGTTAGTGCTCTTATTGTTCCAATTAGAGCAACAAACTTTAGAATGTTCCACTTTCTGTAATCATGTTGGTACTCTTATTGTTGATATTGGCTTAAAACCTCGACTTACCTAGAATTTTCGGTACAAGTGTTATGTTGCATTTCAAGGTGACGTTGTACTAATGCAAACATCTTTATCATTGGCAACTAATTTTCAAGACAACGTCAGTTTACCTATTCCTGCAATACCGTGCAATATTATTATTATTATTATTATTTAATTTTGCTGTTTCTGATGCATATTACAATAAACACTGTTTAAGTCTATACTTTTAAAATTACTTCGACCTCACGATGTATCTATAATTATATATTTCAAATTATGAATGGAAACGTTTGTATTTATTCACTTATGATATAAATACAGACTTCATTTTGAAACTTTATACACATCATTGACTGATTAAAATGATTAATATTTGTTTTTCAAGTAAAAGGTTGTTCCCAAATTTTGATTATAGCTACCCAAAATTTCCTCTAAAATTAGATTTCAATGTAAAAATATAGAACACTTACGCCCGATGGGGGACTCGAACCCGCGACCCTCAGATTAAAAGTTTGATGCTCTACCGACTGAGCTAACCGGGCTTGTATAAGCAATTTTAGATGGCATTGCAGTTCACGTCACCCACAATTCAGTTCGTATATTATAAATCCATATGAGTCACCCACAGTACAATTTGAACATTAATGTCCTCCTGCCTTATATTATAGTTTATTACGCCAATGTTTCATGGCACACAATGTTGCATCATCTTGAAACGACAACAAATGTGTAGTGTATTGTTGTAACCTTTTATAACATTAATCTACAATAAGGTGAATCGTATATTGCATTTTGACGTTAAAGACTTGTCCATAATTTTCAAAACAGCCCGTGTTTGGAATGAAAAGTTATGAAGGCTTGTATGTTTGGAGCAACAAACTTTTGAAATGTTCCACTTTTTGTAATCATGTTAGTGCTCTTATTGTTCCAATTAGAGCAACAAACTTTTAGAATGTTCCACTTTCTGTAATCATGTTGGTACTCTTATTGTTGATATTGGCTTAAAACCTCGACTTACCTAGAATTTTCGGTACAAGTGTTATGTTGCATTTCAAGGTGACGTTGTACTAATGCAAACATCTTTATCATTGGCAACTAATTTTCAAGACAACGTCAGTTTACCTATTCCTGCAATACCGTGCAATATTATTATTATTATTATTATTATTTATTTTTGCTGTTTCTGATGCATATTACAATAAACACTGTTTAAGTCTATACTTTTAAAATTACTTCGACCTCACGATGTATCTATAATTATATATTTCAAATTATGAATGGAAACGTTTGTATTTATTCACTTATGATATAAATACAGACTTCATTTTGAAACTTTATACACATCATTGACTGATTAAAATGATTAATATTTGTTTTTCAAGTAAAAGGTTGTTCCCAAAATTTGATTATAGCTACCCAAAATTTCCTCTAAAATTAGATTTCAATGTAAAAATATAGAACACTTACGCCCGATGGGGGACTCGAACCCGCGACCCTCAGATTAAAAGTCTGATGCTCTACCGACTGAGCTAACCGGGCTTGTATAAGCAATTTTAGATGGCATTGCAGTTCACGTAACCCACAATTCAGTTCGTATATTATAAATCAATATGAGTCACCCATGATGCGAGCGCTAGAGAACAATTGTGTATGGGCTTTGTTTACGAAATGAGACAATACGTGCTTATTGTTAACCAGCGTTCTTGAAAATGAGAAACATGGTGGTGTGCAGACTTAACACGGTTTGGAAATAATTTCTTCATATTTTTGGTGTTATCTGTCGTTTACATATCCTTCCTAAAACACCAAAGTGCGAATATTTCCAAACATCTAAATTAGCTAAAAATTTAGGACATGTTACAAAACTATATTGTCTAGAATTTTAGAAGAGTACTTTTAATATTGGCCGGTTATTTTTCACACAGCGACGTTAACTAGGTAATGTACTATTACCTATAACATTAACTAAAACACCAAAGTGCGAATATTTCCAAACATCTAAATTAGCTAAAAATTTAGGACATGTTACAAAACTATATTTTCTAGAACTTTAGAAGAGTACTTTTAATATTGGCCGGTTATTTTCACACAGCGCCGTTAACTAGGCATATCCCCATACTTTTTACGTAGGCTATTTGTAGAGGTCACGCGTCAATGGGAAAGAGCACTGTGTATTATGTATAGGAAAACGGACAGTAACTGCAGTATGCCACAGTACAATTTGAACATTAATGTCCTCCTGCCTTATATTACAGTTTATTACGCCAATGTTTCATGGCACACAATGTTGCATCATCTTGAAACGACAACAAATGTGTAGTGTATTGTTGTAACCTTTTATAACATTAATCTACAAATAAGGTGAATCGTATATTGCATTTTGACGTTAAAGACTTGTCCATAATTTTCAAAACAGCCCGTGTTTGGAATGAAAAGTTATGAAGGCTTGTATGTTTGGAGCAACAAACTTTTAAAATGTTCCACTTTTTGTAATCATGTTAGTGCTCTTATTGTTCCAATTGGCTTAAAACCTCGACTTACCTAGGATTTTAGGTACACTTGTTATGATGCATTTCAAGGTGATATTGTACCAATGCAAACATCTTTATCATTGGCAACTTATTTTCAAGACAACGCCAGTTTACTTGTTCCTGCAATACCATGCAATATCACCTTCATAATATCTTTTTGTTATTTCTGATACATATTACAAATAAACACTGCTTAGGTCTTTATAACATTAATCTACAAATAAGGTAAATCGTGTATTGCATTTTGACGTTAAAGACTTGTCCGTAATTTTTTTAAACAGTCCATATTTGGAATAAAGTTATAAAGGTCTGTATTTTTAGAGCAACAAACTTTTAGAATGTTCCACTTTCTGTAATCATGTTGGTACTCTTATTGTTGATATTGGCTTAAAACCTCGACTTACCTAGAATTTTCGGTCCAAGTGTTATGTTGCATTTCAAGGTGATGTAGTACTAATGCAAACATCTTTATCATTGGCAACTAGTTTTCAAGACAACGTCAGTTTACCTATTCCTGCAATACCGTGCAATATTATTATTATTATTATTTATTTTTGCTGTTGCCGATGCATATTACAATAAACACTGTTTAAGTCTATACTTTTAAAATTACTTCGACCTCACGATGTATCCATAATTATATATTTCAAATTATGAATGGAAACGTTTGTATTTATTCACTTATGATATAAATACAGACTTCATTTTGAAACTTTATACACATCATTGACTGATTAAAATGATTAATATTTGTTTTTCAAGGAAAAGGTTGTTCCCAAAATTTGATTATAGCTACCCAAAATTTCCTCTAAAATTAGATTTCAATGTAAAAATATAGAACACTTACGCCCGATGGGGGACTCGAACCCGCGACCCTCAGATTAAAAGTCTGATGCTCTACCGACTGAGCTAACCGGGCTTGTACAAGCAATTTTAGATAGCATTGCAGTTCACGTCACCCACAATTCAGTTCGTATATTATAAATCCATATGAGTCACCCACAGTGCAACTTGAACATTAATGTCCTCCTGCCTTTATATTACAGTTTATTACGCCAATGTTTCATGGCACACAATGTTGCATCATCTTGAAACGACAACAAATGTGTAGTGTATTGTTGTAACCTTTTATAACATTAATCTACAAATAAGGTGAATCGTATATTGCATTTTGACGTTAAAGACTTGTCCATAATTTTCAAAACAGCCCGTGTTTGGAATGAAAAGTTATGAAGGCTTGTATGTTTGGAGCAACAAACTTTTAAAATGTTCCACTTTTTGTAATCATGTTAGTGCTCTTATTGTTCCAATTAGAGCAACAAACTTTTAGAATGTTCCACTTTCTGTAATCATGTTGGTACTCTTATTGTTGATATTGGCTTAAAACCTCGACTTACCTAGAATTTTCGGTACAAGTGTTATGTTGCATTTCAAGGTGACGTTGTACTAATGCAAACATCTTTATCATTGGCAACTAATTTTCAAGACAACGTCAGTTTACCTATTCCTGCAATACCGTGCAATATTATTATTATTATTATTATTATTTATTTTTGCTGTTTCTGATGCATATTACAATAAACACTGTTTAAGTCTATACTTTTAAAATTACTTCGACCTCACGATGTATCTATAATTATATATTTCAAATTATGAATGGAAACGTTTGTATTTATTCACTTATGATATAAATACAGACTTCATTTTGAAACTTTATACACATCATTGACTGATTAAAATGATTAATATTTGTTTTTCAAGGAAAAGGTTGTTCCCAAAATTTGATTATAGCTACCCAAAATTTCCTTCTAAAATTAGATTTCAATGTAAAAATATAGAACACTTACGCCCGATGGGAGACTCGAACCCGCGACCCTCAGATTAAAAGTCTGATGCTCTACCGACTGAGCTAACCGGGCTTGTATAAGCAATTTTAGATGGCATTGCAGTTCACGTCACCCACAATTCAGTTCGTATATTATAAATCCATATGAGTCACCCACAGTGCAACTTGAACATTAATGTCCTCCTGCCTTTATATTACAGTTTATTACGCCAATGTTTCGCATGGCACACAATGTTGCATCATCTTGAAACGACAACAAATGTGTAGTGTATTGTTGTAACCTTTTATAACATTAATCTACAAATAAGGTGAATCGTATATTGCATTTTGACGTTAAAGACTTGTCCATAATTTTCAAAACAGTCCGTGTTTGGAATGAAAAGTTATGAAGGCTTGTATGTTTGGAGCAACAAACTTTTGAAATGTTCCACTTTTTGTAATCATGTTAGTGCTCTTATTGTTCCAATTAGAGCAACAAACTTTTAGAATGTTCCACTTTCTGTAATCATGTTGGTACTCTTATTGTTGATATTGGCTTAAAACCTCGACTTACCTAGAATTTTCGGTACAAGTGTTATGTTGCATTTCAAGGTGACGTTGTACTAATGCAAACATCTTTATCATTGGCAACTAATTTTCAAGACAACGTCAGTTTACCTATTCCTGCAATACCGTGCAATATTATTATTATTATTATTATTATTATTTATTTTGCTGTTTCTGATAAACACTGTTTAAGTCTATACTTTTAAAATTACTTCGACCTCACGATGTATCTATAATTATATATTTCAAATTATGAATGGAAACGTTTGTATTTATTCACTTATGATATAAATACAGACTTCATTTTGAAACTTTATACACATCATGGACTGATTAAAATTATTAATATTTGTTTTTCAAGTAAAAGGTTGTTCCCAAATTTTGATTATAGCTACCCAAAATTTCCTCTAAAATTAGATTTCAATGTAAAAATATAGAACATTTACGCCCGATGGGGGACTCGAACCCGCGACCCTCAGATTAAAAGTCTGATGCTCTACCGACTGAGCTAACCGGGCTTGTATAAGCAATTTTAGATGGCATTGCAGTTCACGTCACCCACAATTCAGTTCGTATATTATAAATCCATATGAGTCACCCACAGTACAATTTGAACATTAATGTCCTCCTGCCTTATATTACAGTTTATTACGCCAATGTTTCATGGCACACAATGTTGCATCATCTTGAAACGACAACAAATGTGTAGTGTATTGCTGTAACCTTTTATAACATTAATCTACAAATAAGGTGAATCGTATATTGCATTTTGACGTTAAAGACTTGTCCATAATTTTCAAAACAGCCCGTGTTTGGAATGAAAAGTTATGAAGGCTTGTATGTTTGGAGCAACAAACTTTTGAAATGTTCCACTTTTTGTAATCATGTTAGTGCTCTTATTGTTCCAATTAGAGCAACAAACTTTTAGAATGTTCCACTTTCTGTAATCATGTTGGTACTCTTATTGTTGATATTGGCTTAAAACCTCGACTTACCTAGAATTTTCGGTACAAGTGTTATGTTGCATTTCAAGGTGACGTTGTACTAATGCAAACATCTTTATCATTGGCAACTAATTTTCAAGACAACGTCAGTTTACCTATTCCTGCAATACCGTGCAATATTATTATTATTATTATTATTATTTATTTTTGCTGTTTCTGATGCATATTACAATAAACACTGTTTAAGTCTATACTTTTAAAATTACTTCGACCTCACGATGTATCTATAATTATATATTTTAAATTATGAATGGAAACGTTTGTATTTATTCACTTATGATATAAATACAGACTTCATTTTGAAACTTTATACACATCATTGACTGATTAAAATGATTAATATTTGTTTTTCAAGTAAAAGGTTGTTCCCAAAATTTGATTATAGCTACCCAAAATTTCCTCTAAAATTAAATTTCAATGTAAAAATATAGAACACTTACGCCCGATGGGGGACTCGAACCCGCGACCCTCAGATTAAAAGTCTGATGCTCTACCGACTGAGCTAACCGGGCTTGTATAAGCAATTTTAGATGGCATTGCAGTTCACGTAACCCACAATTCAGTTCGTATATTATAAATCAATATGAGTCACCCATGATGCAGTCATGTCTACAGTAGAATTCAATTCGACCTTTGCAGGACTTAAACCCCATTAAAAGCTATTAAACCAAGATAACACTCATTGAAAACAGCTCAACTGATTAAATCATATCTTCTCTGGTTAAATACACACATCATATGTTTCTGCTTTTACACGTACAGTGGAGCAATGCGCTGGGATTATCCTTTCAGTTGGGTGAACGATTATAAAGCGAGCGCTAGAGAACAATTGTGTATGGGCTTTGTTTACGAAATGAGACAATACGTGCTTATTGTTAACCAGCGTTCTTGAAAATGAGAAACATGGTGGTTTGCAGACTTAACACGGTTTGGAAATAATTTCTTCATATTTTTGGTGTTATCTGTCGTTTACATATCCTTCCTAAAACACCAAAGTGCGAATATTTCCAAACATCTAAATTAGCTAAAAATTTAGGACATGTTACAAAACTATATTGTCTAGAATTTTAGAAGAGTACTTTTAATATTGGCCGGTTATTTTTCACACAGCGACGTTAACTAGGTAATGTACTATTACCTATAACATTAACTAAAACACCAAAGTGCGAATATTTCCAAACATCTAAATTAGCTAAAAATTTAGGACATGTTACAAAACTATATTTTCTAGAACTTTAGAAGAGTACTTTTAATATTGGCCGGTTATTTTTCACACAACGACGTTAACTAGGCATATCCCCATACTTTTTACGTTGGCTATTTGTAGAGGTCACGCGTCAATGGGAAAGAGCACTGTGTATTATGTATAGGAAAACGGACAGTAACTGCAGTATGCCACAGTACAATTTGAACATTAATGTCCTCCTGCCTTTATTTTACAGTTTATTACACCAATGTTTCATGGCACCCAATGTTGCATCATCTTGAAACGACAACAAATGTGTAGTGTAGTGTTGTAACCTTTTATAACATTAATCTACAAATAAGGTGAATCGTGTATTGCATTTTGACGTTAAAACTTGTCCATAATTTTCAAAACAGCCCGTGTTTGGAATGAAAAGTTATGAAGGCTTGTATGTTTGGAGCAACAAACTTTTAAAATTTTCCACTTTTTGTAATCATGTTAGTGCTCTTATTGTTCCAATTGGCTTAAAACCTCGACTTACCTAGGATTTTAGGTACAATTGTTATGATGCATTTTCAAGGTGATATTGTACCAATGCAAACATCTTTATCATTGGCAACTTATTTTCAAGACAACGCCAGTTTACTTGTTCCTGCAATACCATGCAATATCACCTTCATAATTTCTTTTTGTTATTTCTGATACATATTACAAATAAACACTGCTTAGGTCTTTATAACATTAATCTACAAATAAGGTGAATCGTGTATTGCATTTTGACGTTAAAGGCTTGTCCGTAATTTTTTTAAACAGTCCATATTTGGAATAAAGTTATAAAGGTCTGTATGTTTAGAGCAACAAACTTTTAGAATGTTCCACTTTCTGTAATCATGTTGGTACTCTTATTGTTGATATTGGCTTAAAACCTCGACTTACCTAGAATTGTCGGTACAAGTGTTATGTTGCATTTCAAGGTGACGTTGTACTAATGCAAACATCTTTATCATTGGCAACTAATTTTCAAGACAACGTCAGTTTACCTATTCCTGCAATACCGTGCAATATTATTATTATTATTATTTATTTTTGCTGTTTCTGATGCATATTACAATAAACACTGTTTAAGTCTATACTTTTAAAATTACTTCGACCTCACGATATATCCATAATTATATATTTCAAATTATGAATGGAAACGTTTGTATTTATTCACTTATGATATAAATACAGACTTCATTTTGAAACTTTATACACATCATTGACTGATTAAAATGATTAATATTTGTTTTTCAAGTAAAAGGTTGTTCCCAAATTTTGATTATAGCTACCCAAAATTTCCTTCTAAAATTAGATTTCAATGTAAAAATATAGAACACTTACGCCCGATGGGGGACTCGAACCCGCGACCCTCAGATTAAAAGTCTGATGCTCTACCGACTGAGCTAACCGGGCTTGTATAAGCAATTTTAGATGGCATTGCAGTTCACGTCACCCACAATTCAGTTCGTATATTATAAATCCATATGAGTCACCCACAGTACAATTTGAACATTAATGTCCTCCTGCCTTTATTTTACAGTTTATTACGCCAATGTTTCATGGCACACAATGTTGCATCATCTGGAAACGACAACAAATGTGTAGTGTATTGTTGTAACCTTTTATAACATTAATCTACAAATAAGGTGAATCGTGTATTGCATTTTGACGTTAAAGACTTGTCCATAATTTTCAAAACAGCCCGTGTTTGGAATGCAAAGTTATGAAGGCTTGTATGTTTAGACCAACAAACTTTTAAAATGTTCCACTTTTTGTAATCATGTTGGTGCTCTTATTGTTCCAATTGGCTTAAAACCTCGACTTACCTAGGATTTTAGGTACAATTGTTATGATGCATTTCAAGGTGATGTTGTACCAATGCAAACATTTTTATCATTGGCAACTTATTTTAAAGACAACGCCAGTTTAATTGTTCCTGCAATACCACGGAAGATCACCTTCATAATTTCTTTTTGTTATTTCTGATACATATTACAAATAAACACTGCTTAGGTCTTTATAACATTAATCTACAAATAAGGTGAATCGTGTATTGCATTTTGCCGTTAAAGACTTGTCAGTAATTTTTTTAAACAGTCCATATTTGGAATAAAGTTATAAAAGTCTGTATTTTTAGAGCAACAAACTTTTAGAATGTTCCACTTTCTGTAATCATGTTGGTACTCTTATTGTTGATATTGGCTTAAAACCTCGACTTACCTAGAATTGTCGGTACAAGTGTTATGTTGCATTTCAAGGTGATGTTGTACTAATGCAAACATCTTTATCATTGGCAACTAATTTTCAAGACAACGTCAGTTTACCTATTCCTGCAATACCGTGCAATATTATTATTATCATTATTTATTTTTGCTGTTTCTGTTGCATATTACAATAAACACTGTTTAAGTCTGTACTTTTAAAATTACTTCGACCTCACGATGTATCCATCATAATATATTTCAAATTATGAATGGAAACGTGTGTATTTATTCACTTATGATATAAATACAGACTTCAATTTGAAACTTTATAAACATCATTGACTGATTAAAATGATTAATATTTGTTTTTCAAGTAAAACGTTGTTCCCAAAATTTGATTATAGCTACCCAAAATTTCCTTCTAAAATTAGATTTCAATGTAAAAATATAGAACACTTACGCCCGATGGGGGACTCGAACCCGCGACCCTCAGATTAAAAGTCTGATGCTCTACCGACTGAGCTAACCGGGCTTGTATAAGCAATTTTAGATGGCATTGCAGTTCACGTCACCCACAATTCAGTTCGTATATTATAAATCCATATGAGTCACCCACAGTACAATTTGAACATTAATGTCCTCCTGCCTAATATTACAGTTTATTACGCCAATGTTTCATGGCACACAATGTTGCATCATCTTGAAACGACAACAAATGTGTAGTGTATTGTTGTAACCTTTTATAACATTAATCTACAAATAAGGTGAATTGTATATTGCATTTTGACGTTAAAGACTTGTCCATAATTTTCAAAACAGCCCGTGTTTGGAATGAAAAGTTATGAATGCTTGTATGTTTGGACCAACAAACTTTTAAAATGTTCTACTTTTTGTAATCATGTTAGTGCTCCTATTGTTCCAATTGGCTTAAAACCTCGACTTACCTAGGATTTTAGGTACAATTGTTATGATGCATTTCAAGGTGATGTTGCACCAATGCAAACATCTTTATCATTGGCAACTTATTTTTAAAGACAACGCCAGTTTAATTGTTCCTGCAATACCACGCAAGATCACCTTCATAATTTCTTTTTGTTATTTCTGATACATATTACAAATAAACACTGCTTAGGTCTTTATAACATTAATCTACAAATAAGGTGAATCGTGTATTGCATTTTGCCGTTAAAGACTTGTCCGTAATTTTTTAAACAGTCCATATTTGGAATAAAGTTATAAAAGTCTGTATTTTTAGAGCAACAAACTTTTAGAATGTTCCACTTTCTGTAATCATGTTGGTACTCTTATTGTTGATATTGGCTTAAAACCTCGACTTACCTAGAATTGTCGGTACAAGTGTTATGTTGCATTTCAAGGTGATGTTGTACTAATGCAAACATCTTTATCATTGGCAACTAATTTTCAAGACAACGTCAGTTTACCTATTCCTGCAATACCGTGCAATATTATTATTATCATTATTTATTTTTGCTGTTTCTGTTGCATATTACAATAAACACTGTTTAAGTCTATACTTTTAAAATTACTTCGACCTCACGATGTATCCATAATAATATATTTCAAATTATGAATGGAAACGTGTGTATTTATTCACTTATGATATAAATACAGACTTCAATTTGAAACTTTATAAACATCATTGACTGATTAAAATGATTAATATTTGTTTTTCAAGTAATACGTTGTTCCCAAAATTTGATTATAGCTACCCAAAATTTCCTTCTAAAATTAGATTTCAATGTAAAAATATAGAACACTTACGCCCGATGGGGGACTCGAACCCGCGACCCTCAGATTAAAAGTCTGATGCTCTACCGACTGAGCTAACCGGGCTTGTATAAGCAATTTTAGATGGCATTGCAGTTCACGTCACCCACAATTCAGTTCGTACATTGTAAATCCATATGAGTCACCCACAGTACAATTTGAACATTAATGTCCTCCTGCCTTTATATTACAGTTTATTACGCCAATGTTTCATGGCACACAATGTTGCATCATATTGAAACGACAACAAATGTGTAGTATAGTGTTGTAACCTTTTATAACATTAATCTACAAATAAGGTGAATCGTGTATTGCATTTTGACGTTAAAGACTTGTCCGTAATTTTTTTAAACAGTCCATATTTGGAATAAAGTTATAAAAGTCTGTATTTTTAGAGCAACAAACTTTTAGAATGTTCCACGTTCTGTAATCATGTTGGTACTCTTATTGTTGATATTGGCTTAAAACCTCGACTTACCTAGAATTTTCGGTACAAGTGTTATGTTGCATTTCAAGGTGACGTTGTACTAATGCAAACATCTTTATCATTGGCAACTAATTTTCAAGACAACGTCAGTTTACCTATTCCTGCAATACCGTGCAATATTATTATTATTATTATTATTTATTTTTGCTGTTTCTGATGCATATTACAATAAACACTGTTTAAGTCTATACTTTTAAAATTACTTCGACCTCACGATGTATCCATAATTATATATTTCAAATTATGAATGGAAACGTGTGTATTAATTCACTTATGATATATATACAGACTTCATTTTGAAACTTTATACACATCATTGACTGATTAAAATGATTAATATTTGTTTTTCAAGTAAAAGGTTGTTCCCAAAATTTGATTATAGCTACCCAAAATTTCCTTCTAAAATTAGATTTCAATGTAAAAATATAGAACACTTACGCCCGATGGGGGACTCGAACCCGCGACCCTCAGATTAAAAGTCTGATGCTCTACCGACTGAGCTAACCGGGCTTGTATAAGGAATTTTAGATGGCATTGCAGTTCACGTCACCCACAATTCAGTTCGTATATTATAAATCCATATGAGTCACCCACAGTACAATTTGAACATTAATGTCCTCCTGCCTTTATTTTACAGTTTATTACGCCAATGTTTCATGGCACCCAATGTTGCATCATCTTGAAACGTCAACAAATGTGTAGTATAGTGTTGTAACCTTTTATAACATTAATCTACAAATAAGGTGAATCGTGTATTGCATTTTGACGTTAAAGACTTGTCCGTAATTTTTTTAAACAGTCCATATTTGGAATAAAGTCATAAAAGTCTGTATTTTTAGAGCAACAAACTTTTAGAATGTTCCACGTTCTGTAATCATGTTGGTACTCTTATTGTTGATATTGGCTTAAAACCTCGACTTACCTAGAATTTTCGGTACAAGTGTTATGTTGCATTTCAAGGTGACGTTGTACTAATGCAAACATCTTTATCATTGGCAACTAATTTTCAAGACAACGTCAGTTTACCTATTCCTGCAATACCGTGCAATATTATTATTATTATTATTATTTATTTTTGCTGTTTCTGATGCATATTACAATAAACACTGTTTAAGTCTATACTTTTAAAATTACTTCGACCTCACGATGTATCCATAATTATATATTTCAAATTATGAATGGAAACGTGTGTATTAATTCACTTATGATATATACAGACTTCATTTTGAAACTTTATACACATCATTGACTGATTAAAATGATTAATATTTGTTTTTCAAGTAAAAGGTTGTTCCCAAAATTTGATTATAGCTACCCAAAATTTCCTTCTAAAATTAGATTTCAATGTAAAAATATAGAACACTTACGCCCGATGGGGGACTCGAACCCGCGACCCTCAGATTAAAAGTCTGATGCTCTACCGACTGAGCTAACTGGGCTTGTATAAGGAATTTTAGATGGCATTGCAGTTCACGTCACCCACAATTCAGTTCGTATATTATAAATCCATATGAGTCACCCACAGTACAATTTGAACATTAATGTCCTCCTGCCTTTATTTTACAGTTTATTACGCCAATGTTTCATGGCACCCAATGTTGCATCATCTTGAAACGTCAACAAATGTGTAGTGTAGTGTTGTAACCTTTTATAACATTAATCTACAAACAACGTGAATCGTATATATTGCATTTTGACGTTAAAACTTGTCCGTAATTTTCAAAACAGCCCGTGTTTGGAATGAAAAGTTATGAATGCTTGTATGTTTAGACCAACAAACTTTTAAAATGTTCTACTTTTTGTAATCATGTTAGTGCTCCTATTGTTCCAATTGGCTTAAAACCTCGACTTACCTAGGATTTTAGGTACAATTGTTATGATGCATTTCAAGGTGATGTTGTACCAATGCAAACATCTTTATCATTGGCAACTTATTTTAAAGACAACGCCAGTTTAATTGTTCCTGCAATACCACGCAAGATCACCTTCATAATTTCTTTTTGTTATTTCTGATACATATGACAAATAAACACTGCTTAGGTCTTTATAACATTAATCTACAAATAAGGTGAATCGTGTATTGCATTTTGCCGTTAAAGACTTGTCAGTAATTTTTTTAAACAGTCCATATTTGGAATAAAGTTATAAAAGTTTGTATTTTTAGAGCAACAAACTTTTAGAATGTTCCACTTTCTGTAACCATGTTGGTACTCTTATTGTTGATATTGGCTTAAAACCTCGACTTACCTAGAATTTTCGGTACAAGTGTTATGTTACATTTCAAGGTGATGTTGTACTAATGCAAACATCTTTATCATTGGCAACTAATTTTCAAGACAACGTCAGTTTACCTATTCCTGCAATACCGTGCAATATTATTATTATTATTATTATTTATTTTTGCTGTTTCTGATGCATATTACAATAAACACTGTTTAAGTGTACATGGTGCGGGATTGGCTCTTAGCAGAATTAGCGCGTAAGCGCTATTTCCCCGCTATTATTGCTATTAGCGCTATTAGCGCATATTAGCGTATTATTAGCGTATTATTTGCAAAAGTGTTAATTTTCTCCGGATGGTAGGTGCTATTAGCGATAATAGCGTAGGGTGTGCTAATAACGGTATTAGCGCTATTAATGAATCATTTTCAAAATTGTTTACTTTCTCAGGATGGTATGCGCTATTAGCGATACTAGCGCTAATAGCACTCATTAGCGTGAGGTGCGCTATTAGCGCTAATAGTGTAAGGTGTGCTAATAGCGCTATTAGCACTAATAGCGTAAGATGGGCTAATAACGGTATTAGCGCTATTAACATATCATTTGCAAAATCACTTACTTTCTCAGAATGGTAGGCGCTATAGCGCTATTAGCGCTAATAGCACTCATTAGCGCGAGGTGCGGTATTAGCGCTAATAGCGTAAGGTATGCTAATATCGCTATTAGCACTAATAGCGTAAGGTGTGCTAATAACGGTATTAGCGCTATTAACGTATCATTTGCAAAATTGTTTACTTTCTCAGGATGGTATGCGCTATTAGCGCTATTAGCGCTAATAGCGCTATTAGCGCTATTAGCGCTAATAGCGCTAATAGCACGCATTAGCGTGAGGTGCGCTATTAGCGCTAATAGCGTAAGATATGCTAATAGCGCTATTAGCACTAATAGCGTAAGGTGTGCTAATAACGGTATTAGCGCTATTAACGTATCATTTGCAAAATTGTTTTTCTCAGGAGGGTAGGCGCTATTAGCGCTAATAGCGCTAATAGCACTCATTCGCGTGAGGTGCGCTATTAGCGCTAATAGCGTAAGGTATGCTAATAGCGTAATGTTTGCTAATAACGGTATTAGCGCTATTAACATATCATTTGCAAAATCGCTTACTTTCTCAGGATGGTAGGCGCTATTAGCGCTATTAGCGCGTATAGCGTAAGGTATGCTAATAGCGCTAATAGCACTAATAGCGTAAGGTGTGCTAATAACGGTATTAGCGCTATTAACGTATCATTTGCAAAATTGTTTACTTTCTCAGGATGGTATGCGCTATTAGCGCTATTAGCGCTAATAGCGCTAATAGCACGCATTAGCGTCAGGTGCGCTATTAGCGCTAATAGCGTAAGGTATGCTAATAGCGCTATTAGCACTAATAGCGTAAGGTGTGCTAATAACGGTATTAGCGCTATTAACGTATCATTTGCAAAATCGCTTACTTTCTCAGGATGGTAGGCGCTATTAGCGCTAATAGCACTCATTAGCGTGAGGTGCGCTATTAGCGCTAATAGCGTAAGGTATGCCAGAGTCCGGAGAGGCCGGAGACTCCAATATGACAACTAAACACTCCAAGTTAGTTCCAATATAAATGGGCCCCGCAGGGCAAGAAAGTTAGTGTGACCGCTGTCCCCATCATCAACAAAAACATCAAGGACGCAGGGCCGGCAGGCCCGAGGCCGGAGACTCCCATACGACAACTAAACACTCCAAGTGAGGTCAAATATAAAAGGGCCCCGCAGGTCAAGAAAGCTAGTGTGACCTCTGTCCCCACCATCAACAAAAAACATCAAGGCCGCAAGGCCGGCAGGCCCGAGGCCGGAGACTCCCATACGACAACTGAACACTCCAAGTGAGTTCCAAATATAAAAGTGCCCCGCAGGGCAAGAAAGCTAGTCTGACCGCTGTACCCACCATCAAGAATAAAGATCAATGCAGCAGGGCCGGCAGGCCTGAGGCCGGAGACTCCCATACGACAACTAAACACTCCAAGTGAGTTCCAATATAATAAGGGCCCCGCAGGGCAAGATATTTGGTGTGACCGCTGTAACCACCATCAACAAAAAACATCAAGGCCGCGGAGACGACAGGCCCGAGGCCGGAGACTCTAATATGACAACTAAACACTCCAAGTTAGTTCCAATATAAATGGGCCCCGCAGGGCAAAAAACTTAGTGTGACCGCTGTCCCCATCATCAACAAAAACATCAAGGCCGCAGGGCCGGCAGGCCTGAGGCCGGAGACTCCCATACGACAACTAAACACTCCAAGTGAGTTCCAATATAAAAGTGCCCCGCAGCGCAAGAAAGCTAGTGTAACCGCTGTCCCCACCATCAACAACAAACATCAAGGCCCCAGGCCCGCCAGCCCCGAGGCCGGAACCCCCCATACGACAACTAAACACTCCAAGGGAGTTCCAATATAAAAGTGCCCCGCAGGGCAAGAAAGCTAGTGTAACCGCTGTCCCCACCATCAACAAAAAAGATCAAGGCCGCAGGGCCGGCAGGCCTGAGGCCGGAGACTCCCATACGACAACTAAACACTCCAAGTGAGTTCCAATATAATAAGGGCCCCGCAGGGCAAGATATTTAGTGTGACCGCTGTCCCCACCATCAACAAAAAACATCAAGGCCGCGGAGACGATAGGCCCGAGGCCGGAGACTCTAATATGACAACTAAATACTCCAAGTTAGTTCCAATATAAATGGGCCCCGCAGGGCAAGAAACTTAGTGTGACCGCTGTCCCCATCATCAACAAAAAACATCAAGGCCGCAGGGCCGGCGACTCCCATACGACAACTAAACACTCCAAGTGAGTTCCAATATAAAAGTGCCCCGCAGGGCAAGAAAGCTAGTGTAACCGCTGTCCCCACCATCAACAATAAACATCAATGCCGCAGGGCCGGCAGGCCTGAGGCCGGAGACTCCCATACGACAACTAAACACTACAAGTGAGTTCCAATATAAAAGTGCCCCGCAGGGCAAGAAAGCTAGTTTGACCGCTGTCCCCACCATCAACAAAAAACATCAAGGCCGCAGGGCCGGCAGGCCCGAGGCCGGAGACTCCCATACGACAACTAAACACTCCAAGTGAGTTCCAATATAAAAGGGCCCCGCAGGCCAGAAAGCTAGTGTGACCGCTGTCCCCACCATCAACAAAAAACATCAAGGCCACAGGGCCGGCAGGCCTGAGGCCGGAGACTCCCATACGACAACCAAACACTCCAAGTGAGTTCCAATATAAAAGGGCGCTGCAGGGCAAGAAAGCTGGTGTGCCCGTTGTCCCCGCTATTAAGAACAAAGATCAAGGCAGGAGACTCCTATACGACAACTAAACACTCCAAGTGAAAACTAGTGTGACCGCTGTCCCCAACATCAACAAAAACATCAAGGAGCTTTCCCTACCGTTAGAATATTTTCAAATTATTAGCGCTAATAGCACGGTTTCCCTAGACTTTAGCACAATTGCATATGACGTACTATTACTCGCTATAAGCGCTATTATCGCTTTCCCTAGACCTAGAATTGCTTTAAATTTAGCACAATTGCATATGACGTGCTATTACTCGCTATTAGCGCTAATAGTGCTATTAGCGCGCTTTCCCTAGACTTAGAATCTTTTTAAATTTAGCAAAATTGCATATGACGTGCTATTACTCGCTATTAGCGCGCTTTCCCTAGAGTTAGAATAGTTTCACATTTAGCACAATTGCATATTACGTGCTATTAATCGCTATTAGCGCTAATAGCGCTATTAGCGCTAATAGCACGCTTTCCCTAGACTTAGAATTTTTTTAAATTTAGCACAATTGCATATGACGTGCTATTTCTTGCTATTAGCGCTAATAGCGCTATTAGCGCAAATAGCGCGCATTCCCTAGAGTTATAATATTTTCACATTTAGCACAATTGCATATGACGTGCTATTAATCGCTATTAGCGCTAATAGCGCTATTAGCGCTAATAACGCGCTTTCCCTAGACTTAGAATCTTTTTAAATTTAGCATAATTGCATATGACGTGCTATTACTCGCTATTAGCGCTATTAGCGCTAATAGCACGCTTTTCCTAGACTTAGAATCTTTTTAAATTTAGCACAATTGCATATGACGTGCTATTTCTTGCTATTAGCGCTAATAGCGCTATTAGCGTTAATAGCGCGCTTTCCCTAGACTTAGAATCTTTTTAAATTTAGCACAATTGCATATGACGTGCTATTACTCGCTATTAGCGCTATATAGCGCTAATAGCACGCTTTTCCTAGACTTAGAATCTTTTTAAATTTAGCACAATTGCATATGACGTGCTATTTCTTGCTATTAGCGCTATTAGCGCTAATAGCACGCTTTTCCTAGAGTTAGAATATTTTCAAATTTAGCCAAATTGCACATGATGTGCTATTACTCGCTATTAGCGCTATTAGCGCTAATAGCGCGCTTTCTAGACTTAGAATCTTTTAAATTTAGCAAAATTGCATATGACGTGCTATTTCTTGCTATTAGCGCTAATAGCGCGCTTTCCGTAGACTTAGAATATTTTCACATTTAGCACAATTGCATATGACGTGCTATTACTCGCTATTAGCGCTAATCGCTATTAGCGCGCTTTCCCTAGACTTAGAATCTTTTTAAATTTAGCACAATTGCATATGACGTGCTATTACTTGCTATTAGCGCTAATAGCGCGCTTTCCCTAGAGTTAGAATATTTTCACATTTAGCACAATTGCATATGACGTGCTATTACTCGCTATTAGCGCTATTAGCGCTAATAGCACGCTTTCCCTAGACTTAGAATCTTTTTAAATTTAGCACAATTGCATATGACGTGCTATTACTTGCTATTAGCGCTAATAGCGCGCTTTCCCTAGAGTTAGAATATTTTCACATTTAGCACAATTGCATATGACGTGCTATTAATCGCTATTAGCGCTAATAGCGCTATTAGCGCTAATAGCACGCTTTTCCTAGAGTTAGAATATTTTCAAATTTAGCACAATTGCATATGATGTGCTATTACTCGCTATTAGCGCTAATAGCGCTATTAGCGCTAATAGTGCTATTAGCGCGCTTTCCCTAGACTTAGAATCTTTTTAAATTTAGCAAAATTGCATATGACGTGCTATTACTCGCTATTAGCGCGCTTTCCCTAGAGTTAGAATAGTTTCACATTTAGCACAATTGCATATTACGTGCTATTAATCGCTATTAGCGCTATTAGCGCTAATAGCACACTTTCCCTAGACTTGGAATCTTTTTAAATTTAGCACAATTGCATATGACGTGCTATTTCTTGCTATTAGCGCTAATAGCGCTATTAGCGCAAATAGCGCGCATTCCCTAGAGTTATAATATTTTCACATTTAGCACAATTGCATATGACGTGTTATTAATCGCTATTAGCGCTAATAGCGCTATTAGCGCTAATAACGCGCTTTCCCTAGACTTAGAATCTTTTTAAATTTAGCATAATTGCATATGACGTGCTATTACTCGCTATTAGCGCTAATAGCGCTATTAGCGCTAATAACACGCTTTTCCTAGACTTAGAATCTTTTTAAATTTAGCACAATTGCATATGACGTGCTATTTGCTATTAGCGCTAATAGCGCTATTAGCGTTAATAGCGCGCTTTCCTAGACTTAGAATCTTTTTAAATTTAGCACAATTGCATATGACGTGCTATTACTCGCTATTAGCGCTAATAGCACGCTTTTCCTAGACTTAGAATCTTTTTAAATTTAGCACAATTGCATATGACGTGCTATTTCTTGCTATTAGCGCTAATAGCACGCTTTTCCTAGAGTTAGAATATTTTCAAATTTAGCAAAATTGCACATGATGTGCTATTACTCGCTATTAGCGCTAATAGCGCGCTTTCCCTAGACTTAGAATCTTTTTAAATTTAGCAAAATTGCATATGACGTGCTATTTCTTGCTATTAGCGCTAATAGCGCGCTTTCCGTAGACTTAGAATATTTTCACATTTAGCACAATTGTATATGACGTGCTATTACTCGCTATTAGCGCTAATAGCGCTATTAGCGCTAATAGCACGCTTTCCCTAGACTTAGAATCTTTTAAATTTAGCACAATTGCATATGACGTGCTATTACTTGCTATTAGCGCTAATAGCGTGCTTTCCCTAGAGTTAGAATATTTTCACATTTAGCACAATTGCATATGACGTGCTATTACTCGCTATTAGCGCTATTAGCGCTAATAGCACGCTTTCCCTAGACTTAGAATCTTTTTAAATTTAGCACAATTGCATATGACGTGCTATTACTTGCTATTAGCGCTAATAGCGCGCTTTCCCTAGAGTTAGAATATTTTCACATTTAGCACAATTGCATATGACGTGCTATTAATCGCTATTAATCGCTATTAGCGCTAATAGCGCTAATAGCACGCTTTTCCTAGAGTTAGAATATTTTCAAATTTAGCACAATTGCATATGATGTGCTATTACTCGCTATTAGCGCTAATAGCGCTAATAGCACGCTTTTCCTAGAGTTAGAATATTTTTTTAAATTTAGCACAATTGCATATGACGTGCTATTACTTGCTATTAGCGCTAATAGCGCGCTTTCCCTAGAGTTAGAATATTTTCACATTTAGCACAATTGCATATGACGTGCTATTAATCGCTATTAGCGCTAATAGCGCTATTAGCGCTAATAGCACGCTTTTCCTAGAGTTAGAATATTTTCAAATTTAGCACAATTACATATGATGTGCTATTACTCGCTATTAGCGCTAATAGCGCTAATAGCGCGCTTTCCCTAGACTTAGAATCTTTTTAAATTTAGCACAATTGCATATGACGTGCTATTTCTTGCTATTAGCGCTAATAGCGCGCTTTCCCTAGAGTTAGAATATTATCAAATTTAGCATAATTGCATATGATGTGCTATTACTCGCTATTAGCGCTAATAGCGCGCTTTCCCTAGACTTAGAATCTTTTAAATTTAGCACAATTGCATATGACGTGCTATTTCTTGCTATTAGCGCTAATAGCGCTATTAGCGCTAATAGCGCGCTTTCCTTAGACTTAGAATATTTTCACATTTAGCACAATTGCATATGACGTGCTATTACTCGCTATTAGCGCTAATAGCGCTATTAGCGCTAATAGCACGCTTTTCCTAGAGTTAGAATATTTTCAAATTTAGCAAAATTGCATATGATGTGCTATTACTCGCTATTAGCGCTAATAGCGCTAATAGCACACTTTCCCTAGACTTAGAATCTTTTCAAATTTAGCACAATTGCATATGATGTGCTATTAATCGCTAATAGCGCTATTAGCGCTAATAGCACGCTTTTCCTAGAGTTCGAATATTTTCAAATTTAGCACAATTGCATATGACGCTAATAATACGCTATTAGTGCTAATTCTTGAGTGGCTCTTAGCAGAATTAACACTTTTTTGGATAGCGTTGCTAATAGCGCTATTTCTCATAGACTCTATACACTAATTTTGTGCTAATAGCAGTTTTAGCAAAATAGCGCTAATTCTGCTAAGAGCCAATCCCGCACCTTCCTCGTTTAAGTCTATACTTTTAAAATTACTTCGACCTCACGATGTATCCATAATTATATATTTCAAATTATGAATGGAAACGTGTGTATTTATTCACTTATGATATATATACAGACTTCATTTTGAAACTTTATACACATCATTGACTGATTAAAATGATTAATATTTGTTTTTCAAGTAAAAGGTTGTTCCCAAAATTTGATTATAGCTACCCAAAATTTCCTTCTAAAATTAGATTTCAATGTAAAAATATAGAACACTTACGCCCGATGGGGGACTCGAACCCGCGACCCTCAGATTAAAAGTCTGATGCTCTACCGACTGAGCTAACCGGGCTAGTATAAGCAATTTTAGATGGCATTGCAGTTCACGTCACCCACAATTCAGTTCGTATATTGTAAATCCATATGAGTCACCCACAGTGCAACTTGAACATTAATGTCCTCCTGCCTTTAATATTACAGTTTATTACGCCAATGTTTCATGACACCCAATGTTGCATCATCTTGAAACGACAACAAATGTGTAGTGTAGTGTTGTAACCTTTTATAACATTAATCTACAAATAACGTGAATCGTATATATTGCATTTTGACGTTAAAACTTGTCCGTAATTTTCAAAACAGCCCGTGTTTGGAATGAAAAGTTATGAAGGCTTGTATGTTTAGACCAACAAACTTTTAAAATGTTCCACTTTTTGTAATCATGTAGGATTTTAGGTACAATTGTTATGATGCATTTCAAGGTGATGTTGTACCAATGCAAACATCTTTATCATTGGCAACTTATTTTAAAGACAACGCCAGTTTACTTGTTCCTGCAATACCATGCAATATCACCTTCATAATTTCTTTTTGTTATTTCTGATACATATTACAAATAAACACTGCTTAGGTCTTTATAACATTAATCTACAAATAAGGTGAATCGTGTATTGCATTTTGACGTTAAAGACTTGTCCGTAATTTTTAAACAGTCCATATTTGGAATAAAGTTATAAAAGTCTGTATTTTTAGAGCAACAAACTTTTAGAATGTTCCACTTTCTGTAATCATGTTGGTACTCTTATTGTTGATATTGGCTTAAAACCTCGACTTACCTAGAATTTTCGGTACAAGTGTTATGTTGCATTTCAAGGTGATGTTGTACTAATGCAAACATCTTTATCATTGGCAACTAATTTTCAAGACAACGTCAGTTTACCTATTCCTGCAATACCGTGCAATATTATTATTATTATTATTATTTATTTTTGCTGTTTCTGATGCATATTACAATAAACACTGTTTAAGTCTATACTTTTAAAATTACTTCGACCTCACGATGTATCCATAATAATATATTTCAAATTATGAATGGAAACGTGTGTATTTATTCACTTATGATACAGACTTCAATTTGAAACTTTATAAACATCATTGACTGATTAAAATGATTAATATTTGTTTTTCAAGTAAAACGTTGTTCCCAAAATTTGATTATAGCTACCCAAAATTTCCTTCTAAAATTAGATTTCAATGTAAAAATATAAAACACTTACGCCTGATGGGGGACTCGAACCCGCGACCCTCAAATTAAAAGTCTGATGCTCTACCGACTGAGCTAACCGGGCTTGTATAAGCAATTTTAGATGGCATTGCAGTTCACGTCACCCACAATTCAGTTCGTACATTGTAAATCCATATGAGTCACCCACAGTACAATTTGAACATTAATGTCCTCCTGCCTTTATTTTACAGTTCATTACGCCAATGTTTCATGGCACCCAATGTTGCATCATCTTGAAACGACAACAAATAGGTAGTATAGTGTTGTAACCTTTTATAACATTAATCTACAAATAAGGTGAATCGTGTATTGCATTTTGACGTTAAAGACTTGTCCGTAATTTTTTTAAACAGTCCATATTTGGAATAAAGTTATAAAGTCTGTATTTTTAGAGCAACAAACTTTTAGAATGTTCCACGTTCTGTAATCATGTTGGTACTCTTATTGTTGATATTGGCTTAAAACCTCGACTTACCTAGAATTTTCGGTACAAGTGTTATGTTGCATTTCAAGGTGACGTTGTACTAATGCAAACATCTTTATCATTGGCAACTAATTTTCAAAACAACGTCAGTTTACCTATTCCTGCAATACCGTGCAATATTATTATTATTATTTATTTTTGCTGTTTCTGATGCATATTACAATAAACACTGTTTAAGTTTATACTTTTAAAATTACTTCGACCTCACGATGTATCCATAATTATATATTTCAAATTATGAATGGAAACGCGTGTATTTATTCACTTATGATATATATACAGACTTCATTTTGAAACTTTATACACATCATTGACTGATTAAAATGATTAATATTTGTTTTTCAAGTAAAAGGTTGTTCTCCACTATACTCCCAAAGAACGACACCAATGCCCGCCAATAAAACACTTTTTAATACATAAGCTTGCGTTGTGTTGGTATTTATTTGCACCGGCCACAGCGAATCGTGAGCTCAATGAGAGCAGGCACAATTATTATAATAATTGTGAATCTTTTTTCTTACTCTACTTGTACAAACAATGCAGTGGGATCCTAGACTAATACAATGGGGAAGCCTAAAGCCTAAAAAGAAAACAATCGCGGTAGGAGCGGGCTACGAAAACTCTTGAAAAAACTCCTGATTACTATTTTTGGAGAAAAATTGAGAACGTACGATGACCCTGGCTTTCTACCTCATGTCAACCTGGTGATTGAATTCTTTCTTCCCCGAACAATCAGTCAAATACCCACCCTGGATAACCGACAGAGGCAAAACCTTTTGAAAATACACATTAAAATTTTTTTTGTTTTTTTTTGGATTTAACAAAAATTTTTGAAAAAGCGTGTGTGCTGCGTGGTGCTACCAACCTGAAGTGACTACCAAACACTAACACGCCCCGGCGCACACCCAAGTCATTCATTATGACGTAACGTGAAGAAAATAAATATATGCTAATTCGCCGAGGGCGCTCAAACGCACATATTTTCATTTCTCCACTATACTCCCAAAGAACGACACCAATGCCCGCCAATAAAACACTTTTTAATACATAAGCTTGCGTTGTGTTGGTATTTATTTGCACCGGCCACAGCGAATCGTGAGCTCAATGAAGTAAAAGTCAGGGAAATTTACAATCCCAACGATTGGGAAACTGAAAGCAATTTTGGTAAACTTTCCTTGACATAGCCATCTTTGGCTGAATCAGACCTCCATCTGCCGTGCCTCTTAAATAATCTTTCAGGCACCCCCGCATTAGCTGCCTCTGTGGCACCCCCTGAACGCAGGCTATGAACACCAAATTTTGATGTGTCGCCAACTATTGGCTTGAGCGCATCCAAAATGACTTCGCGAACTCTAGTATATGACATTGGTCGGTTATCCTTGCGCAATTTGTAACCCATTTTTGTGGCAGACAAACTCCTGAAAATGAATGAACATGAATCTTGGACCTGAGCTAACTCTAAATACTTCTGTAACATACGAACAGGACAAACTCTTGATGTCAGACGTGCTATAATAACTGATTTACCTTGCCTATAAATGTCCGTCTTGCTAGAAGGAATCAGAATTGACATATGTGATAACTCAAATGTTACATGCTCTCTTTTTATCTCAGAAAGTTCATCAAAACGGAGAAACCCTGCATAAGCTATCAAGCACATTGTTACAGTTCTAATAGTAAGCAAATTCTTGATGGACAAATCTGCACAATAGTGATCATATACTTTAACCAGAATTTCTGCTGTTATAGGCTCCTTTTTAACGGTAGGAGATGCTAATTTACGCTTCAAACCCTCAGCAGCATTCTTAACAATTGGAGAAAGACAAGGATCTGAACTCCCTGCCAATTTATGAGCCCATGAAATAGCAGCAGTGGCTTTCAAAATAGGTGCTGGTGTGTTGGCTGAATGACTGACATGAATGAGATATAATGAAACATAATAGGGATCCGCTGGAATTTTTGACTTTCCAAATCTGTCAGCCCATGTGCACCAACTGCAAAATGCTCCCCCATATTGTTTTATAGTTGAATCGGCTCTAGAGTTTAATGTCACACCAGGCAATTCTGATGCTAATTTGTTCAGTTCATCATGCTCTTCGTATCCCGCATCTGACCATATACCACTCTGGAAGATTACCTGCAAATGAAATGAAAACAATTTTTAAGATTCCGCAGTCAAATGCATTTAGGCCTACTAATATTTATAACATTGTCTGATTACTCTACCTACTTACTAATTTTCACTTCTTGTCAATGCTGTCCTTCACGCATCGAGTACCAAATCAATCTTCATAAATTCCTGCTATATTAGCATGTAACTATCTTCGTTGCAAGCTTTGATATTTGTTGCATTTCATTTATATAAAGTTCTTTGTATTTCCTCGAAAATTCATTACCAATATCATGGCATACTCAATTTACAGAATATGTTTCTCTTAAAATATCAAAATTATTAGGATTTCAAATCCAACCGATTTTGCTCAACGCATTCGATTAAAACTGGACTCTTACCGCCAGAATAGCACTTCTGGCTATTTGTTTAACGAACTGCTCGTTATTGTATCTGCCATTTACAAACATACCAGGAAAATACTGCAATTCCTGTATATCCACCACTCCAACTATAGGAGTCTGTCCATCTGGGAACAATATCGGCCAAAAGGGGCCGAATACCACTGAGGGCAAATAAGAGTTCCTGCTGCCCCCGAACGCATCATGTGAAATAGGACTCTTGGAATGAGGTGGATAGGTGGCACTAACCAGTTATTTTCATTAGACCAATCCACAGTAAATGCGTCTATATTCTCACAACCTGGGTTCCAAAACCTCGAATCGAATCTTGGCAACTTTGCATTGTAAAAACTGGCAAATCTATCTATTGTATGAGAACCCCATCTTTTGTCCAATTTCTCAAATATATAATCTGAGATAGCCCAATCATCAGCATCAATAATGCGACTGATATAATCAGCTCTTTCATTGTCTGATCTAGGGACCCATTCCACTTCTAAAGATATATTATCTTGGACACAAATTCTGAAAATGTTCAAAGCAATTTCTTGTAATTCAGTTTTCATACTGCCTTTTGTTGCTATCGCTGCAACACTTTGGTTATCCGTAAACCATTTCACAACATGATTCCCAAGCTTCTTGACAAATGAAGCCATGACCATTTCTACGGCCTTAAGCTCTCTCCATGCCGAGCTTCGTCTTGCATCAACTTGATTCCATTGCCCATGAGCAATATCATCTGACATATCTACTACATACCCACCGTAGCCAGTGCTACTTGCATCTGAATATACTATTTTAGATGCTGCTGTTTTCAGTTCTACTTTTGCACAATTGAGAGTACGAATATTTTCCCGCCAAAACTCTAATTCACTAATGGCTTCTTCCGACACACAAACAAAGGATTCCCAGTTTTCTTTACCTTCTACACAGACATGTAAAGATTTCGTCATTAATCTTGCTATATTTCCAACTGCCAGGCTAGTGGAAACAATTTTTCCCGCCACACTGGCCAGAAGTCTAGCCTTCACATTTAAATTCCACTATTGTCTTTGTAGTTAAGAATAGTGGTAGTACTTTGATGGATGTCTTGAACTCTTCTTCCGGTGACCCCAAATGCACCCGATTCTAGATCAATATCATATCCCAACCACTCTAATGTTATTGTTGGGCTCCAAATCGACTTCTGGATATTCGGCACAAATCCAGATTTAATCAGATCGGCTTTAATACTATCACTAGCCTCTTTTGCTTTATCTACAGACCCACCAAAACCTAGACCATCATCTAGAAATACTACAATTGCCTTGCCTTCGCTTCTCCACTTCTTTACCAACGGTCGAACTATTTTAGTAAAAATAAATGGAGCCGAACTCAAACCAAATGCCAGGCAAGAAAATCTAAAATAACGCACTTTACCATTGAGATTCCATGAGAATCCCAAGAATTTTCTATGCATAGGGTGAATCTCTATATGATGATACCCGGACTTTAAGTCAAATTTGAACATGGAACCACCTTTCCTAAGAAACAGCAGTGCTGTTCTCATATCCTCAAACTTAACAGATTGCTTGCGAATGAACTTGTTTACCATCCTCAGGTCAAGAATTAGCCTCTGTTTTCCGTTTGGCTGAATAGAAACAGTGAGTGGGTTAATAACGTGTGGGGGAGATTGACAAATTTCTACAGACCCCAATTTTACCAGCTCAGATATGGCCTCAGACACAAATTCGTGATTATTATACGCAGACCTGTTATTCTTGGATGATTGCATCGGAGGCTCGTCATAAAAAGGAATTACGTATCCGTTTTCAATAGTTTCCATTATAAACTGTGGTGCCCCTATTTCCCGCCAAAACTGGGCGTGGCTTTTTAGCCTACCTGAAACCTTGATCGCAATATTACCTTCGCTTCTCTCATAATCTGCATAATCAAATACTATATCATCTGAAATACAGACACATTCATCTACACTACATGAATTATCATACTTAACTTTAGCTCTATTTACTTTAGATGCCTCCTGCATTTTGCGGCTGGTTTGTACTAAACTGCTGCCGTCTGGCTGGACAACTTTCTCTCCAGTGGCCGAACTTCCCACAGAAGTAGCAACTGCCTTTGCCTTGCCTGCTGATGGGCCCAGTGAAGGACCCTCCTGCACGAAAAAGCTGACTAGAAGAACCAGGCATACCAAAACCACCACCCACGGAAGAGCCGCCATCTTTTTGAACTTTTTTGCCGCTTGCTTGCTAGCTTGCTTCTGCTTGATCTTTTTTCCTGCTCGATATTCGGCCCGTTGAATTCTTTTGTGATCATCCTCATCAGCTGCCAACTCATTGGTTTCATACTCTGACACGGTCGCCCACCCATGCTCGCTGATGTCAGCCAGTCTTATAAACTTCTGTCTTGTACCGATGGTATCTCTCGCTTTAAGTAGGTGCACCTTACCATCAACTGGGTCATCAATGGCCTTGGTTATTAGGTCGTCAACAGATCTATGTTACAAGTAAATAACACGTAACACTTATTAGAGACAATTCATATCAGATCATATACGCGCCAAAACGCACATTTCGCGCCAATCAACCAATTGAGATAATTCAATACATTTCCACGCTGGATGATTTTCTTTTTACTCAGACACATTTGCTCATACCAATTGAACAAATTTCTATAAAAGGTGAGCCACGCGTATCACTGCCCTTTTGCTATTGTTAACCTTGCACACAGAACAGACCTATTGATATTACACGGTCCACTGTGACACGGTCCATTGGACCCATTACAACTGACCAGAAAAGCTGCTGCCATGCATTTCTTATTAAACATAATAGTAACTGAATTATCCTCTAATAAATTTAATCATTTTAAGTACTACAGAAACGGAACGAAAACTTAACTGGTTAAACTCGTACTGCCGTTTATTTCCTTCTCTTTTCCACTTTGTCTCAGAGGCCGTCGTCGCCAACTTCTTTTCAAAACACTCCGCTGTTTTCTTATTTTCTTGCCAAAATTCCTCCTTTGCTGACTGTAGTGACTCTGTAAACGAACTTTTTAGCTCTGCTTGGCTACTTTTGAACTGATTCAGTAACTCTTGAATGTCTTCTTTCGTTGCGGCCGTCATATTCATATAGGCCTAACACCAATGCCACGTCACTGAAGTTGAGACGGAACCGGGATATTGAAAAAGCGTGTGTGCTGCGTGGTGCTACCAACCTGAAGTGACTACCAGGAGGGTGAAAGTGCATATAGGAACAATGCCAAAAACTACGTCACGCCGGTCACGCTATTGTTCGACTTAAACTACATCATTCGCCATTTTGTAAATATTAACGCATGATCGTTGCTTTGAAGTTTCCACCGGATAGTCTGTGGATAGCGCAAGAGCATGCTTTGACCATGCGCAAAAAATGAATATCATGAAGATGTTTAAGATTGATTCTTAGATGTTTCAAAATTACCGTCATATTGCATAGATTCATCAAAGAATGGTTTGAAGTACTAACCTTATTTAGTAATTTTAAAAATCGGGAGAATTTTACAAAATCAATGTTTTTACCTGTCGGTATTACAACTCGTGAAACACATTAGTGATGTGCCTGGGTGACCTAATCTACTAACCTTTAACGTTTCCTCTATGAACTCTAACCCTCCTGCAATATGGCGCCTATTGTCTAGAGTTAAACTACATCATTCGGTGTGTTACGTAATAGCTACGATGCCTATCCCTTTATATCCCTGGCACACCGTCGACATCCCTATATCTTCGTGTTAAAAATTGCCGTGGTAGTACGATAAATCCTCACGTTTTCAACAACTACGCATGGTGATTTTGAGCTATTTTGTTTGAGATAGGCCGTGCGACTCAGGCTATGCATACAATTTGAGATTTTGAGAGCCGGCCACACTGTTTCTATTCTATGTTTTACGATTTTCGCATGATCAGTATATGGCTGGCCGTAACCGCCACAACGTGGAGCTGCTACGCATAGCTTACTTTTCGCTTCGCGGAGCTAAATTGACCAATCATGTTAGATCTTTTCATTACGCGGAGCCAGTTGATGCATCATCGTTCCAGAGAGAGAAAACTCTTGCCAAAATTAATGTTTACTATGTGGATTTTAAATGAATCGAATGTAAATAAACCACAAACAGTTGTACAGGATCAATACCATTGTTTGATTAGTGTATAGTCAATGTTACCTTGCATGCATGTGCCATGTGTGTGGTGTGTTTGTTTGTTTGTCTACTGTGTCAGGCCAGGATCACTGACACCCACGGTACTGATACGGTCATACTATCACGGTGATCATATTGTTGAATGTTGTTGACTTTAAAATAATCATGATGCAGTCATGTCTACAGTAGAATTCACCACGACCTTTGAAGGACTTAAACCCCATTAAAAGCTATTAAACCAAGATAACACTCAATGAAAACAGCTCAACTATGTTACATCAGATCTTCTCTGGTTAAATACACACTGCACTTGTGTCTGTTTTACCTGTGCAATGAACAATGAGCTGGTATTATAGTTTCAGTTGGGTGAATGATTATAAAGCGAACGCAAGGTAACAATACTGTCTGGGCTTTTGTTTACGAAATGAGACAATAGTCTGCTTATTGTTAACCAGCGTTCTTGAAAATGAGAAGCATAATGGTTTGCAGACTTAACACGGTTTAGAAATAATTTGTTCATATTTTTTGGTGTTATCTGTCGTTTACATATCCTTCCTAAAACACAAAAGTACCAATATTTCCAAACACCTAAATTAGCTAAAAATTTAGGAAATGTTACAAAACTATATTTTCTAGAATTTCAGAGAATACTTTAAATATTGACTGGTTATTTTTTACACAGTGACGTCATATAGGCAATGGCATAATACTTCTAACATACACTAGGTCACGCGTCAATGGTGAGCGCACTGAGTATTGTGTATAGGAAAACGGGCAGTACCGTAACTACAGTATGTATGGCCTACTACTAGTATATAAAGTAAATCCGAACTGGTTTGCTGAAGGTCGAATTCCGCAGGCCACGCCGCGCAAGATGTACAAATCAGCCTGAATTGTGTGCATGGTTTACCACCACTCTGCCTAGCTATATAGTTGTGTACAATACTGTATGAGTTTCTTGTGAGTGCATGTCCATCTTAATAATAAGTCGGTTCGTACTTTTCATAAATTACTTTTTGAATCATAACTATCGTGACCGAGGATATCTTGCAACTACGTGAAGCTCGTCTGGCAAATTCTTAATGACTAAATTCGCTTCACGTAATGAGTAAGTCGTACTTGATTGGTCAGTTTTACCTCCGAGTAATGAAAAACTCTAACATGATTGGTCAATTTGGCTCCACGGAACAAAAAGTCAGCTACGCGTAGCAGCTCCACGTTGTGGCGGTTGCGGCCTACCATATTAGTATCCCATATGATATTTCTATTGTAAGAAAATTTTATTTGTTGTCACGTAAATCACAGGTTTCGTTTAAATGTACTAACTGGAAATTAAATGTACTAATTAGTGAGGACCGGTATTTTGCTGTGGATATGTTTAACTGCAATTTGCGGGTAAAAATTTGAAATCCTGGGTAAAAATTTTGATAATATTCAACTCTTTGAGAAAATTATTTTATAAAGGAATGCTGGTAAAGCCAGGTGCAATACAATGTACATTATTGACACACTATCACGCTCTTTATCTTCGTCAATAATAGAATAATCGATTTCAATCGAATTGAATGCATGAGTTTGTAGTTGACTACTGAGCGACCTAAGCGATCGATTGCTAGCCAATCAGATAGAACTCCTTTTCTTGCGTTCAGTGAAATACCACTCGCCTGTCGCTCACTACCACTCGCCCGTCGCTCACCAACGGAGTATTAAATTTATATTTATCGTATAGGACGTCGACGGTGTGCCTGGACTACCAAACACTAACACGCCCCGGCGCACACCCAAGTCATTCATTATGACGTAACGTGAAGAAAATAAATATATGCTAATTCGCCGAGGGCGCTCAAACGCACATATTTTCATTTCCCAAAATTTGATTATAGCTACCCAACATTTCCTTCTAAAATTAGATTTCAATGTAAAAATATAGACGAATCCAAGTAGCCAAGTCATGGTCAGGATTTGGTCGGACATCTTTGGGTAGCCGCTAGCACCAACCTGGTGCCTTGAGCGTCCAATTGTGCAAATAAAAGCCGCCTAACACCAAGAGAAGATGCAAGGACGAGGAGGGTTAATAGAATAATAGGGTCACTCCATATCAAATCAAGGAGGCGCCCCACCTGACCCCCTCAGATTTGCTTAATATTTTAGTCATATGTTGTACCTGTAAAAATATTAAAAACCTGCAAATTTGAGGTCTGTAGCTCTTACGGATTTTCTGTGGGAGCCATTTAAAGTTGGAGTACGGGGGTCTAAATTTGGACCCAAAAGTTGCCCTTTAAATAAATTTCATCTTTGGGCGTTTGTGCCTTCTTTATAAAAAGAAAGAGAGGTCTGAAACTTTGCATACACACTAACTGCATGCCCAATTTGTCAAAAAAATAAAAATAAAAAAATTCTGTAATTGCGCGTTGTGTCACGGGCTCATTAAATATGCAAGAAAAAATGTAATGTTTTGTAAACTGGCAAGTTTAGCCCCCCTAAATTCACATTTTTTGTCAGATTAATTATTTTTGTTGTCACCGATGCTATATATAGGATAAATACAATGCATACCCAAAAATTGGGGTCACAACTCATTTACATTTCGAACAGCGCCCTCACGAAGATGGAATTTATTGCACATTCAACATTTTCAGGGGCCCAAAGTCGATGTGGTCCACCTTCAAAGTTTATAAAACATCACTTTTATATAACTACAAGTCTTAAATTACAACTTTGCTAAGTCCCAGTAATTGTATAGGTTGACTTCATATAAAATGACAAGCCCAAAGTTAACCATTTTCTTATGATTGCATGTAGTGCAAAAAGGGTGCAAATGTGCCGAATTCGGAAGGTTGAAAGTCAAATTGACCCCAATATTGAAAATAAAATGGAAATAAAAGTAAATAGGGCCAATAACTATGCATCTAGTCATTTATTTTCAATATTGTGGCCATTTTGACTTTTAAACCTTCCGAATTCGGCACATTTGCAGTACATGCAATCATAAGAAAACGGTCAACTTTAGGCTTGTCGTTTTATATGAAGTCAATCTATAAAATTAATGGGATTGAGCAAAGTTGCAATTTAAGACTAGTAGTCATATAAAAGTGATGTTTTATCAATTTTGAAGGTTGACCACATCGACTTTGGGCCCCATGAAAATGTTGAATTTTCAATAAATTTCATCTTCGTGAGGGCGCTGTTCGAAATGTAAATGAGTTGTGACCCCAATTTTTTGGGTATGCATTGTATTTATCCTATATATAGCATCGGTGACAACAAAAAATAATTAATCTGACAAAAAATGTGAATTTAGGGGGGCTAAACTTGCCAGTTTACAAAACATCTTCGTGAGGGCGCTGCACTCCAACTTTAAATGGCTACCATAGAAAATCTGTATATATTGAAAACGAAATGGAAATACAAGTAAATAGGGCCAATAACTACTCATCTAATCATTTATTTTTAATATTGTGGCCAATTTGACTTTCAAGCCTTCCGAATTCGGCACATTTGCACTACATGCAATCATAAGAAAATGGTCAACTTTGGGCTTGTCATTTTATATGAAGTCAACCTATACAATTACTGGGACTTAGCAAAGTTGTAATTTAAGACTAGTAGTTATATAAAAGTGATGTTTTATAAATTTTGAAGGTGGACCACATCGACTTTGGGCCCCCTGAAAATGTTGAATTTGCAATAAATTTCATCTTCGTGAGGGCGCTGTTCGAAATGTAAATGAGTTGTGACCCCAATTTTTGGGTATGCATTGTATTTATCCTATATATAGCATCGGTGAAAACAAAAATAATTAATCTGACAAAAATGTGAATTTAGGGGGCTAAACTTGCCAGTTTACAAAACATTACATTTTTTCTTGCATATTTAATGACCCCGTGACACAACGCGCAATTACAGAATTTTTATATTTTTTATTTTTTGACAAATTGGGCATGCAGTTAGTGTGTATGCAAAGTTTCAGACCTCTCTTTCTTTTTATAAAGAAGGCACAGACTCCCAAAGATGAAATTTATTTAAGGGGTAACTTTTGGGTCCAAATTTAGACCTCCCTACTCCAACTTTAAATGCCTGCCACAGAAAATCCGTAAGAGCTACAGACCTCAAATTTGCAGGTTTTTAATATTTTTACAGGTAAAACATATGACTAAAATATAAAGCAAATCTGAGGGGGTCAGGTGGGGCGCCTCCTTGATTTGATATGGAGTGACCCAATAGCTAATAATATATATAATGGAGATAATTCCGCAGGTAATCCCGTCGCATCTATTCATACATATAGTCCTTTTGTTCGAAGTACATCAATGCATAGATACCGCGTGTAGTTAATCCGATTATTATGTCACTTCAACAGCGAATAGACCATGCTGTGTGTTTTGTCGAAGGAACTGTATTGTGTTATTCTTTTGTCTGCCTGTGTTTTCGCGGAAGGTGTAAAACGGGTGATGGAATGCAGTTTAAAATTTCCGCCAAGGCCGAATCATTTCACATTTTGAGTGTATTGTAGCCGACGGCTACCCAACTAAAGGCTGCTAGTCAGGTGTAGGAATGCGTGTATTTGGATTCGTCTATAGAACACTTACGCCCGATGGGGGACTCGAACCCGCGACCCTCAGATTAAAAGTCTGATGCTCTACCGACTGAGCTAACCGGGCTTGTATAAGCAATTTTAGATGGCATTGCAGTTCACGTCACCCACAATTCAGTTCGTATATTATAAATCCATATGAGTCACCCACAGTACAATTTGAACATTAATGTCCTCCTGCCTTTATTTTACAGTTTATTACGCCAATGTTTCATGGCACCCAATGTTGCATCATCTTGAAACGACAACAAATGTGTAGTGTAGTGTTGTAACCTTTTATAACATTAATCTACAAATAAGGTGAATCGTATATTGCATTTTGACGTTAAAGACTTGTCCGTAATTTTCAAAACAGCCCGTGTTTGGAATGAAAAGTTATGAAGGCTTGTATGTTTAGACCAACAAACTTTTAAAATGTTCCACTTTTTGTAATCATGTTGGTGCTCTTATTGTTCCAATTGGCTTAAAACCTCGACTTACCTAGGATTTTAGGTACAATTGTTATGATGCATTTCAAGGTGATGTTGTACCAATGCAAACATCTTTATCATTGGCAAGTTATTTTAAAGACAACGCCAGTTTACTTGTTCCTGCAATACCACGCAATATCACCTTCATAATTTCTTTTTGTTATTTCTGATACATATTACAAATAAACACTGCTTAGGTCTTTATAACATTAATCTACAAATAAGGTGAATCGTGTATTGCATTTTGACGTTAAAGACTTGTCCGTAAATGTTTTAAACAGTCCATATTTGGAATAAAGTTATAAAAGTCTGTATTTATAGAGCAACAAACTTTTAGAATGTTCCACTTTCTGTAATCATGTTGGTACTCTTATTGTTGATATTGGCTTAAAACCTCGACTTACCTAGAATTTTCGGTACAAGTGTTATGTTGCATTTCAAGGTGACGTTGTACTAATGCAAACATCTTTATCATTGGCAACTAATTTTCAAGACAACGTCAGTTTACCTATTCCTGCAATACCGTGCAATATTATTATTATTATTATTATTTATTTTTGCTGTTTCTGATGCATATTACAATAAACACTGTTTAAGTTTATACTTTTAAAATTACTTCGACCTCACGATGTATCCATAATTATATATTTCAAATTATGAATGGAAACGTGTGTATTTATTCACTTATGATATATATACAGACTTCATTTTGAAACTTTATACACATCATTGACTGATTAAAATGATTAATATTTGTTTTTCAAGTAAAAGGTTGTTCCCAAAATTTGATTATAGCTACCCAAAATTTCCTTCTAAAATTAGATTTCAATGTAAAAACATAGAACACTTACGCCGGATGAGGGACTCGAACCCGCGACCCTCAGATTAAAAGTCTGATGCTCTAACGACTGAGCTAACCGGGCTTGTATAATCAATTTTAGATGGCATTACAGTTCACGTCACCCACAATTCAGTTCGTATATTATAAATCCATATGAGTCACCCACAGTACAATTTGAACATTAATGTCCTCCTGCCTTTATTTTACAGTTTATTACGCCAATGTTTCATGGCACCCAATGTTGCATCATCTTGAAACGACAACAAATGTGTAGTGTAGTGTTGTAACCTTTTATAACATTAATCTACAAATAAGGTGAATCGTATATTGCATTTTGACGTTAAAACTTGTCCATAATTTTCAAAGCAGCCCGTGTTTGGAATGAAAAGTTATAAAGGCTTGTATGTTTAGACCAACAAACTTTTAAAATGTTCCACTTTTTGTAATCATGTTGGTGCTCTTATTGTTCCAATTGGCTTAAAACCTCGACTTACCTAGGATTTTAGGTACAATTGTTATGATGCATTTTTCAAGGTGATGTTGTACCAATGCAAACATCTTTATCATTGGCAACTTATTTTAAAGACAACGCCAGTTTACTTGTTCCTGCTACCACGCAATATCACCTTCATAATTTCTTTTTGTTATTTCTGATACATATTACAAATAAACACTGCTTAGGTCTTTATAACATTAATCTACAAATAAGGTGAATCGTGTATTGCATTTTGACGTTAAAGACTTGTCCGTAATTTTTTTAAACAGTCCATATTTGGAATAAAGTTATAAAAGTCTGTATTTTGGAAACGTTTGTATTTATTCACTTATGATATAAATACAGACTTCATTTTGAAACTTTATACACATCATTGACTGATTAAAATGACTAATATTTGTTTTTCAAGTAAAAGGTTGTTCCCAAAATTTGATTATAGCTACCCAACATTTCCTTCTAAAATTAGATATCAATGTAAAAATATAGAACACTTACGCCCGATGAGGGACTCGAACCCGCGACCCTCAGATTAAAAGTCTGATGCTTTACCGACTGAGCTAACCGGGCTTGTATAATCAATTTTAGATGGCATTGCAGTTCACGTCACCCACAACTCAGAAATCCATATGCGTCACCCACAGTCCATATTTGGAATAAAGTTATAAAAGTCTGTATTTTTAGAGCAACAAACTTTTAGAATGTTCCACTTTCTGTAATCATGTTGGTACTCTTATATTAAAATGTTCTCAAACAAATCCAAATAAAGGTGATGTTAACATACCTCAATGACGTTTCGTGCTGTAACACAGCACTTTCTCAAATTGAATGACCAGCTTTGACCTTTGGCGTCGGCTGCTTCCTGTTGGTAGCTGACGTAGATGGTGCTGTCAATAACTGATCATAGATGTGCGGAAGGAAGTAGTTCCCACAATCCCTATTGAGAGTATTAGCCTGCCCCCTCTTCCTTATCCATATTGATTCTTTGATGTGTCTCCTTTTCCTGTTAGTTTCAATGTCTCTTATTTTGGCTTCTTCCCAGCCTATCACATCATTGTCCTCGGCGACATGGTCCGTGAGAGCGGAATTCCCTGCCTAGGTTGCCCCAAATCCTATATCGGAGAGACTTCCAGACTTTTCGGTACAAGGATGAAAGAACATAAAACTGAATCGGACCTGGCTTCAGAAAAACCATATACCAGGGCCCAAAGAAAATCATCTGTCGCCAGCGCCCCTGTCGCCATCGGTGAGCGATTTCCTTCTCTTAGATCGTGTGTATTTTAAGATGGCTAGCTTTCTCCGCTTCCCTTTTGTGTTTATTCACCGGACACCGAAAGGAGGGCACAACGGAAAGCCTTACCGAACACTTAATCCAAGTTGATCCTACAGAGAGCATTAAATTCACATTATGAGGAAGAACAGGAGGGGAAAATTCCGTTCCTAGACACAATGATCGTCAGAAAGCCGGACAATACCGTAAAATTACTAGTTTATAGGGAAAAGACCCACACGGATTAATATCTGTCATACTCTTCGCACCAACGCTGAAGAAAATCACATCAGAAAAGCACAAGCAGGATGTGGTTACCCTAACTGGACTAAAGACAAAGTAAAAACAGAAAGAGCTAACACAAGCCAAACAAGAAAGACAAATCTAACACGGATAAGAGCAAAGGTAACATGTAGCAGGGGTCTCCGAAAAGATCATTCGTATCATGAGAAAACACAACGTTTCTACGGCCTTCAAACCCCACACGACCATCAGAAAAGTGCTCGTTCATCCCAAGGACAAACAAGAAAAAGAGAGAACCGGTGAACTGCTACTAAAAGCTAATTGACCAGACAGTAGTATAAAAATACCAAAAAAAATTGTTCCCTATCATACATTGGTGAGATAAAAAAAAGACAGTTTGGTGTCCGCAAGAATGAACACAAAAGGGAAGCGGAGAAAGCTAGCCAACTTAAATACACACGATCTAAGAGAAAGGAATCGTTCTACGAAATAAACAAATAGCTACAAATCAGCCATCACTGATCACGTGTCAAGGGTCAACTGGGAAAGGAATCAGTGTAGATTCGCAAGAGAAAGCGACAACACCATGAACAGAGAGACGAGGGGACATTCTTTCTAAGCCACATCTTTGATCCTCTGCTCAAGACCAACGTTGGAGACAGGAGTACTTCCGGTAAAACAATAACATCTGGCCGGGATTTCTGCTCCAAGTATATGGATCAATAACAACATCAATGAGAAAACCAGAAGGTTTCTGGCGAAACTGTCAGCAGAAAAACGCATGTTTTTCCTTTGGTCTTGACAAAGAACTTTAAGGGGGTACTGCACCCATTGCATTTTTTTTGCATTTTTTTGCATTTTGTGAAGAAATGAGAAAAAGAAATTGGACAAAGTGGTATGCAAAATGAAGGGGCAAATCTTCTCGTTCAATTGGTGGTATCAGTATCAATGACGCGTACATGCTTCTAATGGTATAAGCCAAAAAGTGGTACATCACTCACTGATGTTTTAAATTCACTTCAAAGCTTACTATCAACGGATTTCGTTAAAATTTTGCTAACACATTAGGGAAATAATGTTGATATGTAAAATGGGAATAAGCGGTCCCTGATTTCTTTTATGACTTCATGAACTTGGTGCTCCACAACTATCAAAAACGAACCGGTTAAAATGCTTCTATTTTCAATGTTGAGCTATATTTTGTATTTTGAACTTGCGACACTATTTCACTGAAATTTAATTAAGCCATAGGTAACAGGTTACCACAACCACACTACAGCAATGTTGAAAAAGATTGTATTTTTTTTCACCTATACCGCCATATTAGGTAGTTTTCCGTAAGCTTCATTTTTGTGATTTTGGTAACTATTTTATATTTATTTGCCCAATCCATCTCAACTAGGCAATCTAAATTGTACTCACCATTTACATCCCAAGGTATTTTAGTATATCCACCTCACACATTTCCATTATATATCCAGTAACAGACAAAATATCAAAATTGATGCCTCATTATGACATGTATGATATCACAGACTATCACATGTATTCAAAATTGATGCCTGAATTTGACCTGAACCAATTGACCTGTAACCTGACCTTTGATGACCTTATAGCCTTTTTTAATCTCTTTTCTTAACAACACATTATAGAAGATACATACATGGTGTAGTATTAAATTGTCTATGTGGAAGAGATTAGGCCTATTTAATTTATTCAGTGTTATAATCAGTGAGTACATTTCTATAGATAGTATATAACAAAGGATTTAATGTATTCTATTCATGTATTCTACTTGGACATGTTCAATAGAATAAATTATGGTTTGTTATGAAACACACATCTCAGTTACTAGGTTACAGTAAACAAAAACATATGTAGGGCTAAAATGATTTTCTAAAATGGTTTAAAATCACTTTGTAGGTAGAGATATTTTATAAGTTTAGGACATGAGATGATGAACATATTTATGTAGTTCATAAAAAAAAAAAAAAAAAAAGAAGAGGGGTACTGATGAAAATCAGGGTATTATTCCCCTTAATTAACTGTTTAATCAACAGACCTGATGAACCTCTTCAGTCGTATAATACTACGTTTAGAAATCGCAAGTTCTCTATTTTTAAAAGCATCCCGTATTTGAAATGAAGTTATGAAAGTCTGTATTTTTAAGAAACTTTTAAATGTTTCACTCTCTGTAATCGTGTTAGCACTCTTATTGTTCCAGTTGGCTTAATACCTCGGCTTACCTTAAATTTTAGGTACAATTATTGTTATGTTGCATTTCAAGGTGACGTTGTACCAATGCAAACATATATATATGTTTGTATCCATTTGGCAATAAATTTTCAAGGCAACGTCAGTTTACCTATACCGCAATACCGTGCAATATTACCTTCATAATTTCTTTTTGATATTTCTCATGCATATTACAAACAAACACTGTTTAGGTCTATACTTGTAATTTTAAATTTACATAGTTCTCACGATGTATCCATAATTATGTATTTAAAATTATGAATGGAAACGTATTTTATTCACTTATGATATAAATACAGATTCATTTTGCAACTTCATACGCATCATTGACTGATTAACATGATTAATAAAATTGTGTGGCTCAATATAAAAACGGCCTATCCCACATTTGGGTTACTAAGTATTTTGAGAAAACTGGACTTTTCTGTGCATATTTTCAATACAATACATAACAATTTCACATTCATGGTGTATCATCTTTCTAATAATGACCTTTCGCTCTCTATTTTACCAAAATGCAGGATAGGCCATTTTATATTGAACCACTCAATTATTTTTCTAAATAAAAGATTGATCTAAAAATCTGATTATAGCTGCCTATAAATTCCTTCTAAAATTAGATTTAAGTTCAAAATAGAGAACATTTACGTTTCTTTTTTGCATGAATGCTTGAAAGGGACGACATTTATGTTTTACGTAAGTTTTAAAGAATTCGATTTTCCAAATATATCGGGTCACCTTCCTTTAATCATGTTAATGATAATTATGTGAATGTTAAGTAACATGCTACCAGATGCATTTACCACGGTTTACCGGTCGCAATAAACTAATGAAAATAAGCATGATCATCAATCCCACATCTGGCCCGGTTCATACTTTTCATTCGTTATTCAATCTATTTCCATGCTATTTCTAGTCTTGCTTGCTTGCTTGTTTGTTTGTTTGCTTGCTTGCTTATTATAGTTACTGGAGTCCCCGCCTTTTCATTCAGGCGCACCAACACAAGGTATATATAATTTCTAATTACTTAACTGCAATATTGACCCACCATCATCATAAGTTCACAAAAATTGCGTTTACATAAAACATGAATAAGTTCATCATGTTTGCATTGGTGTAGACAGTACTTTTTCAGAAACAGCGATTTCAATCAAGATGATTTCAATCAAGATGACGCAAGAATATGACCATAGGGAGAAAATTAACGATCGATTTGCCCCTTTTTCTATCCCACAATGCACCAGAAAAGGATAATCAATGGATCAGCACTATTTTGATGAAGTTGCTTCATCCAGAACCCATCATGTGTAACAAAATAGGTGCACCCAGTAAGTATTCATTATCTATTGAAAAGACCGCCTCTTCCAAATATCAAAGGGGCATTTCGTCATCCACAGCCTCGTCCCCCTACTTTTACGCTCTGGTCAACACAGTGGCTTATGGAACAATGTAACTCGCAAACTAGGAATCAGCTAAAATTTTGGGACTGTGAATAAGCTGTTTTCGTGGATATCTACTGAAAATTGCCATAAAAAGGGGATGATAGAATCACAACATTCTCCTTTAATGTAATGTCATGTTGTATCATCTTGCGAATTAGTTAAAATTTATAATGTAATTGGGAACAAAAGGCAAGACGCTTGTTAATTATATAATTGCCTGCTGATCGGCTTTGCGCCACTAAAGAAATCACAAAATACATCTAAATTATGTTAAGGTTTTACTAGAAGCTACTAGATGAGCAAAACTTATAGTACAATTATTTACATAACTAGTGTACCTGCAGCTGTGAGAGCCCTGATGCTGTGTGAGAGCACTGGCATGATAGCGATACTGTTTGATGACCTAAGACCTCGGTGTAATTTGTTTCATGCTCCCCTCATACGAAGGATTCCACCCAATAGGGCAAAGTTTAAATTTAGCCCCTACATGACCTTTGACCTCGGTTGACCTCAATTTTGTTTTGGGCATATATTCCCTTCATATCAAGGATTCCACCCACCAAGTTTGAGCCCGATAGGACAAAGTTTGAAATCCATGACCTTTGACCTTTGACCTCGGATGACCTCCATATAATGTTTTTCATGCTCCTCTCATACGAAGGATTCCACACACCAAGTTTGAGCCCGATCGAACAAAGTTTGAAATTTGACCCCTCCGTAATGACCTTTGACCTTGGTTGACCTCGATTTTATTTTGCGCATATATTCCCCTCCTATCAAGGAATCTATCCACCAAGTTTGGGCCCGATCGGACAAAATTAGAAATCCATGAACTTTGACCTTGACCTCCGATGACCTTCAAAACTACCCGATAAACAGCGCCCGCCCGGTACCCATCTATGTCCGAAATATTGGAACGATGCATCGAAGCGCGGCGAAACGCATTGCCGGACAGACACACAGAGCTCATTATTTTATTAGTATAGACTAGGCGGTTACCCGTATTTGGCGGTTCTCGGCTGTCGCGATTACCTGGCTGATGGTGACTGTACTCACCATGTTTTATGCCCATAGGACAGTTTTTACTAATTTGACCTCACATGACCCCGCGTGACCTCGAAATGACCTTCCAAAATTTGGCTCTAAATGTTGACTGTACCCACCACGTTTCATGCCCATACGACAGTTTTTTGTAATTTGACCTTGGATGACCCCAGATGACCCCAAAATGACCGTCCAAAAATTTGACTCCAAAAGTTGACTGTACCCACCAAGTTCCATGCCCATACGACATTTTCTACTAATTTGACCTCAGATGACCCCTGGGTGACCCCGGATGACCCCAAAATGACCGTCCAAAAATTTGACTCTAAAAGTTGATTGTACCCACCAAGTTTCATGCCCATATGACAGTTTTTACTAATTTGACCTCAGATGACCTTGGGGGATCTTGGCCCACTAACCGAAACAAACTTGTTCTGTCTGAGGCCCAGATGCACCCACCCACCAAGTTTGAGGAACGCGCGACCCCTAGTCTCCGAGAAAATAGGCGGAAAACAGTTTTACTAATTTGACCTCAGATGACCCCTGGGTGACCTTGACCCACTAACCAATACAAACTTGTTCAGTCTTAGGTCAAGATGCACCTACCCACCAAGTTGCATGCCCATATGACAGTTTTTACTAATTTGACCCCTAGATGACCTCTGGTGACCTTGACCCACTAACCAATATAAACTTGCTCTCTCCCGGGTCAAGACGCACCAACCCGTCAAGTTTGAGGAACGTGCGACCCCCAGTCTCAGAGAAAAACAGTTTTACTAATTTGACCCCTGGATGACCTTGGGTGACCTTGACCCACTAACCAATACAAACTTGTTCTGTGTGGGGTCAAGCTGCACCCACCCACCAAGTTTGAGGAACGTGCGACCCCTAATCTCCGAGAAAATAGGCGGACAGACACACAGATAGACAGACAGAGAGACAGATAGACAGACGATGCGTATTATTATATAGATGTTTGTTCCAGAAAAGAGTCCACAACTGATCAAGCACATGGATTGGTCTGGCCTTGCTGTGATAAGTGTGACATTCGGGTAGCAGTACGCTCTCGTTCCCCATTCCTTTTTTTCAGCAAATCACAAATAATTGTGCTAATTGTGTATAAAAATGGATTCACCGCTGAATTAATGGGGGAACAGAATAGTGATGACCCATGCGTAGGCCACTGGCGATACAATAATAGCCCCTGTTTGAACCAGAATGCTTAGCATGATGATAGGAACCCAGCACAAAAGGTCAGTCATCACGATGGCCGCCATCTTGGTTGCCATATGGATTTGTTCTTGTATTTCTGGACTACGACCGGCGCGTGCTGCTGTAATTCGTGCACTTCTAAAAATCATTACGTAACATATTCCGATTATAATACAGCAAATACCATTGATTCCGACGAATATTGCCAAGGAGTATAGCATGCTTGGTTCGCTTCCTGATCTTTCTCTGACAATTACCTTGTGTCCTGGACTCGTAGCCCATGCATATTCATCGTACACGAATTTCCTATCAAGAGGCAGTGATGCACAAACCTCTGTCAACTTGTCATCTTGTGAAATATTAACTTGAACGAACACGGGAATGATTGACAGTATAACCGCAACGGTCCACAATATTGACGCTACAATGCAAGTGGAACGAGTCCTTAGTCGTCTTGAGCTAAAATGATATTTTACACCGATCAATCTATCGACGCTTATAAGGGTCACGAAGAGAATAGAAGCTTCACTAGACAACATTGAGAGAATGCTAGCCAATCGGCAATGGGGACTTTTTGCCACCTTCTAGCTTCTGCTGGGAAGTAGTTCCCGAAATGAGCATCAGCTGACACGATTATTAAGAGGTACGCTCCCATCAGCAAATCAGCAAATGATAAATTCATTATTAAAATAGATTGTACATTGTTTCCTGTTTGGTTTCTGATAGCATTGCCACGCGAATAAAGAGCACAAGCGTTACCGATGATAGCAAGGAAAGCAAAGATCCACATCAAGATCCGAGATAAGGTGGTGGGTAGTATGGAACCACATGTTAAGAACACGTCCTCGTCACTTTCAGAAATACACCGTGATGTGCGCACAAAACAACAGATCCAGTCCTCGTCTACCGTTATAGATGCGTTCAAGTAAGAAAAGGTTTCAGAATAGATTCTCTGCAGCTTGTTTTGGGTCAAATCCAATTCGTTCAACCTCTCCAGATACGAGCAAGTTGAACTATCTTTCACAAACGGAACTTCGTATTGTCTAAATGCGATATCTGTATCGTCTTTGGAGTGAGAGTAACAGGAGTTCTGGAAGTTCTTTATGGTAACATTGAAATCAAAATGAAAATATGTAGTCCATTGAAAAACTCCAAAGCGAATTTCACGAAGACTGTTTTGGCTTAAATCTAGTGATCGCAGATTACATAGACCTTCAAAAATGTTTGTTGAGAGAACTTCGAAAGAATTGTTTTTAAGATGTAAGTATTCTAACTGCGGATTATAGCGGAAAATACCCAATGGAAGATGGGTAATTGAATTATTTGATAAAGTCAATTGCCGTAAATTCACACACTTAAAAAATAAATGTGGTTGTGGCCGAGTTAAGAAATTGTTGTCTAAATTCAGCTGAAGAAGAGTCGTCAAATCTTGAAAAATTCCTGGTGGTAGACTAGAGATGTGATTGTGAGACAAAATCAGAATATTCAAACTGTGCAAACTATCAAAGGCACCCAATGCAATGCATTTGATCATATTGCGACCCAATTCTAAATGAACCAATTTGTGTAGATTATTGAAGATCCCGCGTTGTATTTCTAACAAGTTGTTGTAGTCTAAACTGAGGTACAGCAACTTATCGAGCCCATTGAAAGCGCCATTGTCTATAAATGAAACACCAATATATGTCAAATCAAGTTTTTCAAGTATTCCACTAACTGATAAAAATGCGTTGATCTCCAATCGCACAATGTTGTTGGCAAATAGCATCAGTTCTGGTTCTCCGGTTTGAAAGAACACCAATGATGATTTTCTTTTCCCATCCGCACATTCTGTCAGAACCTTCGTATAACTTAAGGTACAGGTGCAATTAGTCAAGCAGTCTATTCGACAATGAAATTTTGATATATAAACGGAATCATAATAAAAATTGTCTGGATATCTACCCCAAAATATCAAACAAATTATCATGTTATCATAGTATAATATGTTGTGAGCGCATTCTCCAACTGTTTCATTGCTTGACGAATCTGAAAGTCGTGAAGGAATGTATGGATACATTGATCCTGGTGATGTAGGTATTTTGAAAGAGCTCAGCTCAAATAACATTAAGATACCTAATTCACCTAAGAAAACAATAGACCATTCATCATTATCAAGAACAAACTCTACACAATCGTCGTTTGGTTTAATCTGAATGAAATTAGAACCATTTTCTACCGGAATCTGTCTGATTAAAAGCAGATGCTCTGTGAAAGAGTTCCTCATGGTGAGTATTCTTAAGAGCGCTTTTGAAGATTGTGGCGAATCTACGGACACGGCTTCAATATCGCAAAATGATGCATTGAATAATATTGTGTGTACCAAGCAGCTTTCCAATGTGTAGATGTCACGAGTTGTTAAAGGGGTGTCAAGAGGTATGTCAGTAGTAGGTAAATCTATACTTTGGGAATCAGTCAGCCGGAGAAAGGCCAGGATAAAAAGGGTCAACTTGATAACCATGGTGGTTGCTTTATACGCAGCACCGTACATAGAGTAAACAGACGAATCGGTAGGACAAGTAAGTATCGTCTATAAACTTCAAAGATTACGCTATCATGTAGACCCGGTAATTTAGTGACTATGATGTGAGCTAGATTCGCTGCACTAGTTCATCCGAATCCAAGTTGCATTAAACCCCATAAGCTCTGACAGAATAATAGGTGCAACCAAATTTCAAACTTTCAATCGTAATTCGTAATGCTCCTGAAGAATATCCACTATATTCATCCAGTGTTAAATAATACTACAAATTTCATTATGCTTCAGAAACTAGGAACAATGAAATACATGCAGCTTTATCACTGAGCTATAATAGCCCCGAAACAGTTGCTCGGTTCAGTTGCATTGCAAGTGATGTGCAGCTCTAAAAAATAGAAACAAGATAAAACGTTAATAAAACCGAAGGTGCTTTGTCATATAATAAGTATAATATAAGTCAAAGCGGTTATATGAGAACAGTACGCCATATGCTTAACTGACTAAAAAAAAAGCCCGGTCAAAAAGTCGGAACATATTTGAAAGAAACTGTGATAGGCTAGCAGCTGCTTTTTATATTCACACATTCAACATGTGTAAATACACGGCTTATTATTTTGCACAACAACGTCTACCATATTACTTAAAAAATTCTAAGATATAAGCCTAGAAATTACCTTATACATGTAGTCTTCTGCTCTAACATTGCTCTACTGAATGCTGATGGTGAAAGCCGACTAAGTCACGAAATAATGGCATATTTTGTCTAATGGTACATTGTATATAATTTTATCAGGTAGCACAATTTGTTTGAAACGTGACCAGACATAATAATGTTCTAAAAAGGCTTTTAAACAAATTAAAAGAGGGTTCCGTTTCGGTTCACTTCTAGGCAATACTTTAATGGCAATTTTCATCAGATAATGATGACATTAACCCACTTCCGTGTGAACTTAGGTTGTGTACATTAAAGGAGGAATTCGTGATGCTTGGATCCTCTTTTTATGACGTTTTTCAGTAGATATCCACGAAAAAAGCTAAACGAATCAATCTGCAAGAAATCTTTGGTACATAACATTATGTAGCCAGAGGTTTCCAGTGTACCAACTTTTTTTGAGAAAAGTGAGGGGATGAGGCTGTGGATCACGAAATGCCCTTTTAAATGCATGTCGAGGAACAGTATGTAATTATATATTATACAGGCTAAATTTTAGTCAAACTTTGGCAACGAGCGATGGAATGGGCTTTGCCGTACTTTCTCACACACCAAGAAACGACCGACATCACTCGTCAAGAATCATCTGATTGCCAGATTGCCACGTTAATCAAGCTAAATTCTCGTTTACTGCATGTTATTAAGGTGAAGCCTGTTTGTAAGTTAGAAAATTATTATCAATGCTTGGGGGTTTTGCCTCCGCAAACGCCGAGGCTAGTTTAATACTGGTGGTTTAATCATGGAAGTACTAGATATTATATATACTTCCATGGTTTAAGGGATGGGGTATGAACGGTCGGACAGTATTTATTGTGGGACATTAGAGCACAACAGACATATCGAATTGCATTCTGAATACGAAGAATGTCCTTCTGATATCAAATAATTTTGATTTTTGAAATTCGCAATGTAATACACATTTTATGGCAAATGATTAAAATTGATATTTTTGATATTTAACAGTACTGAAGTAAACTTTATAAATCTGATAATTTATACTTAAAGTGTATGTAGGTGGGATGAAAAGCCGACGATCAATTGAAAATTTTGACCTTTCGTATTGAAGACATGGACATTTTCCCAAAACTTATAATTATTAGGTCTTTTGGGGAAAAATCCATATCTTCAATATGAAAGGTCAAAATTTTCAATTGATCGTCATTTTCCTCCCAGCTACATACACTTTAAGAATATATCATTAGATTTAAAAACAATTTACTTCGAGGACTGTTATATATCAAAAATGTGAAAAATATCAAATTTTAAAATTTATATCGTGAATTTCAAGAAATGAAAATTATTTAATATCAGAAAGACATTCTTCGTATTCAGAATGCAATTCGACATGTCTGATGTGCTCTCATGTTCCACAAAAAATACTGTCGAAACGCTCAAAACGCTCATTCCAGATCCCTTAATGAACTAAAATGCATCAGGCTTCTATTGTTCGCCTGTTTCAGTCTTGCTGAGGATAACTATCGGGACAACTTTATTGTTCTGATAATTACGCGTTATCGCTATTGTTGCTTTAAGAACAGTTGATGTAAAGCTGTGGTGAACTTCAAAACAGCATGAAAATCCATTTTCAAATCGGCTCTTAATGTAGAATGGAAGTACTCTGGGCAGGATTGATATTGTCTGTACATTTGGACCATGTGTTTTCCATCGCAATACTCGAGTTGTTGTGTAAGACCTTCCAGTCCTATTTCCTTTAACCAAGTTTGAAATTGGTCAGTACTCCAATTGTCATACAGATGACTTGTTGTTTGCGAAGATGATGGTGCCGCTGTAGCTGATACTGGGGCGTTTGCAGGGACAATGGCACCGTCAGCAGAATCTACAATTGTTTGTGTAAAATGGAAGATAAGTAAAATTAAAAATTTGATATGCATATAGGATTATATTGTAACGCCGGTAACTTCATCTAATAATGTTTCATAAGAAAGACACTTTAACACAATGTTCAATAAATACACTACAAGATTCTTATTGCGCCCGCCTGCACAGGTACCGTCGCCAAGGTGCTTGACTGGTACACTGCTCACCAGCAGTGGTACTGCACTGGTACTCCCTTGGTACTGCACAGTACCAGACAAGTACTTTGGCGACGATGTACCTGTGCAGGCGGCTCCAAATATAGGTATCTTGTAGTGTATATTTTCGGATTCGCCAATAAGTTTGGCAATTAAGACGAAAGCCCCTAACAATGGAGTGATTCAGACCTTAAAAATTGTGGGCCAATAATAGTGCCGAAAACAAAAATTGGCACAATTTGAAACGTCAATGACAAAAAAGGAGTCCAAATTAAGTAAAATTGAAAGAAAAACGGTCATAACTTATTGAAACTCCGCTCGGAACTAAACAAATTAGGTCGTTAGGTGACAAAAACAAAACCCGGGATAGTAGGTGAGAGGTACTTAAAAACGTGGGTCAATGTAGCCACACACCCGTCACAGTGAGTGTCCCTCGATAAAAGAATAGCGTCAATCGGATATTTAAACGTGTCCTTACCATTAGCTTCAGCAGAAGTATTCCCTTTTCCCCGTGTTCCTAATTCTTGAAGAACATTGGCGAGTTGTTTGTGTACCATATCTTCGCTAAACATAGTAAAATATAACTTGACTCCAATCAATGCCCCCAACCAACCATCTGGGTCGTATCCGTCGTCCATCATTAGCGGTATCATGGCCCTCCTCTTCTTGTACGCATAACTGGCCTCTGAAAAAAGTGACATTCTATAAGTTCAGGCCTGTGCCACCTTTACAAATCTGAATGATCATTGCTTTTGCTTTCAACGTATTATAAAATCAACAACTCCAAGTATGTGTATATAAGCATATTTTAATATTCAGATAACCTAAGATGTTTAAAAACATCTTAGGTTATCTGAATCATTACTGACGCATTTTTACTTAAAAGTGAATCTTTGTGCATGGATGCTTCCATGTTTACTGCAAATTTCGAAGCACACCTCGGACGAATTCTGGATTCGTCTGAATTGTTCAAATGGAAAATCTTCTGGTGGCGATTTCGTCCGATGTGTTCAAATATTTTAAAGATTTTGAACGCATCCGACGCAATCTGGAAGTGTTCAAAATTGTTCAGAGTTCAAATTGATATAATTCCTAGGCATCCTCACCTCACAGGTAAATCCTGTGAGGTGAATCCATGCTACACGCGTCTGAGAAATTTGCAATCTAGGAGCTATTCTTTCCTGTACTCATCGCTCTTCTTTTTGTTTTTTCTTTTTGTTTTTTTGTTTTAGTTCTTTTACATAATTGTATAATGTTGGAATCATAAATGTTACGCCAAAATAGTTATAAAGTGCCGAATTAATAACACTGTCGAACGGAGAATTCCCGACACACCTCGGCATCAGTTTTAGCATTACCGAGATAGGTTCTGGGATTTCCATGAAATGTGTCTTAGCATCAAAAGCAAGACGACCAAATCGTGACAATCTGACAGCGGATTTGGATAATTTAACGTTTTCCAAAATGACCAAATCCATACCTAAAATCCAAGATTTCGGTGTAGTGCATCCCGGAGCATATCATTTTGTCTACCGGGAGTTAATCGTAAGTATTTACAAAGCATGGATTTACTTGACGCTCACCTGTTCGGCAGCTTTCGCTGTCTTTGTATTTTCGAGAGACACATATGAGTATTACGGCTGCTTTCTCAACTGCATTCGCCATCGCAGCAAGAATGTTCCCTTCTGGAAAATTAGAACAAATAACGTGACATAAAAGGAAAATCAATGTGTTTCTTTGACAGTACCAATTAACGTCATAGGAGTAAAAACAAATGAAATATTGCAGATAATTATGTGTGTCAGTTAAAAGGAGAATGGTCAGATCAATAACCTCATCCCCAAATTTCAAATGGAGATTTTAGTATCAGTGGAAAATCCGCTTGTTCTCGTTGACCTCGTGAAACATTAGGACTAAAAGAGGTTTTGTCCGGATTTTATAAGCCAAACTGTGTCCCATTTTTTCTTCACCAAGTATTCCGTTGAGCCTCTTTCCAGAACATTTGCTTGAACCTACCCATTTTTTCAATATCCATCCAAACTTTATAGCCACGGCTAGTGAGAAGATTTTTGAGCACGATCATCCTGTTTTGGACATCCCATTGGTAACTTATCATAACATGAGGAAGATCTGTTTCTGCAGATGTCGTTCCCCGCGTTCCCGCGGCATCAGCAGTGGGTGTCTTGGATGATTGTTCAGATGGAGAACTAGTGAGGTTAACCTTCCCTTCGTGAATCTCCCATAATGCCCCGCTACTTGCTCTTCTCACTGATTGGTCAGACGACGTCTGCAGTTTTTCCAATGCTAAAATTGAAAATAAACAATATTTTTTATCTATTATGTAGTTCGTCCAAAGGTCCGGCGACCGTTGTTTAGCGCGACAAGCAACGTCGTCAGGAGTTGAACGCACGAGTCAGTAACGAGTACGACGACTTTGCTTGTTTCAGTCGTTGGACCATCCGAACGGACTGCAAATATTAGTCTTTAGATTATGGTTTTAGACATTTTCAATTCATTAATCAAATTCAGTATCGAATAATTTCTTAATGAAGTTCCCAGAATAAAAAAGTGATTGGTGCAAGTAACGCCGTTTAAGAGATAATCATCTCCGCTACGCAAGAATTTTGTGTGCAGCAAAAAGGATATAACTGAATTGGATATTACTTCTGAGAGTCTTTCCAACGAAACTTATCAACAACAAAAACAAGACCTTTTGTTATTTGTATTCATTATCATTATTTTAAAGATTGCCATAACCAATTGTGATATAATGCCAATTTTTGACTTGTCAGTGGTTCTGTATTTGTGGTGTACATGTAAGAATTATCCTATTATCATACTGTACCTGTACTGTAATATAAATCACTTGCTTTGAATTATACTTTGCGTAAACTTGGGTAAAATGAAATTCCGGCTTTTAAACTGTCTAAATCGTAACAGTGAAAGTAACCCAGAACTTGAACTAAAAGGGTACAAACCATTCATTAGTGCCTGATCGTCCTGAATGATCTTCTTGTTAGCAGCTACGAACGATAATCTCCAGACGGCTCTTGCAGCAAGTAGTTGTTCCTTTTCATCCCTTCCTTCACTCATCATCAAGGTCATAAGAGCAAGACATCCACCTTCCACTGTCTTCACTTTATTGGAATCATTCATCGCCAAGTGATTTATCCCTTCCAGAAGCTCCAACGCAGTAAAACCTCCATACCTTTGATTCTCTGCACTGAGTGCCTTCCTTAGCAATGAGATTAAAAAATTGACACAGCCACCGGTGTTACTACTTGCCAATTTCTCGCTCTCTGTTTCGTCAACGATGTATGCTACGATAAGCAAGCAGATTGTCTTCACATAAACAGCAACTTTTGGGGCTTGTAAGAAATTCGTTAAAAGCCGAACAGCATTCGCTTTCCGATAAATGACACGGTTGTCCGCATGTAATCGAATACAGTTATGAAGAATACCAAGTTTGGCAAAGAGATGGTGCTTTTTCTTGTTATTTTTCAATTGGTTTACTGCCATCATGGCAACATTTGTATCTTGCAAATCCTGAAACAATAAATCTATGACACCACATTCCCCAAATCGTTGACATAACAATGGAGAGCCATCGGAGAAATTCCAGTAGCCACCCATCATTTCCCCAATGAATTTAAAATCATCATCTCCTTCCTCTCCATTATCCTTTGGTTTCTGTTCGTTCACCCATTTCATTACAGACACATAAAGCTCTGCATAACCATTCCTAGCCAGATGATCTCCTACATCTTCACGTCCTGTTTCCTCTACACTTTCAAATGTTATGGTTTCAAATGCCTCCAAGCTTTCTTGCGAACTGTAATCGTCACATGCTTGTAGAAATTTTAAAGCCACATTTAATCTCGACTTTGAGTCCGAATTTTTGGACTCTTCTTGATGACTACCATCGCCTTGAGTGAATGTTGAAGAAAACATTGTTGTCTTTGTTTCAGAGGAGTTTGGATAATCCAAGATGATATGATTTCATCCGTTGGCTAATTACAAATGTCAAGCGTATTGTGCGATTATCCAAGCATCTGGAAGAAAAGAACACATAATTATAACAGAATTTAATTATCTCTATTACGAACTACCAAGTGTTTCAATGTAAGTTCTTCTATATAATTCTAGAATGTTTCAGATGTTTCTTATAGTAGAATGTTTCAGAATGTATCGATTTCTGCACTGTGGTCGGATGAGATTGTGTTCCCTTACTTTTACAAATAAAGGAATTAAGTAAGTGCATGCTGTAATTTTCTGGGGAATTCAAGACTGTCGTAGGTGCCACTTTTTTTCTTTTTTTTACTATCTTTATTGATTTTTGGTGTGTCAAATAGTTTGAAATCTTTAATGTGACTTAAAACAAAATTCTGTAAATATTTAAGAGATAATATTCTTCTGATTATAAATGTCTTTTTTTTCATGAAAATAGTGAACTTAAAGGTGAGATATGCATTTTTTTACCAAAAACCCCCATTTTAAATAGAAAATGCTAAAAAACCGCACTATTTTGGCCATTTCATCAGTATTTGTGTAGCTATTGATGTTTTCTTGGTGTCAAATTAAAGCTATGTAACTGATTATGGCAATCAATTTATAATCTTTTTCATATGAAGTGCTTTTACTGTTGAAAATACCAAATTTGGGCAAAATCATGCTTTTTACCAATTTTTTTATTACATTTTGTAAAATTCAGATATTTTTGTAATTCCCTGTACTTGGGATTGGTGGGGGAAAAACACACGACAGAGATTTAAGCCTCGAAAAAACTCATGTGAAAAGCATGAAAATGCCCGGAAAAGAACAAAACCAATTAACCAAAACAAACCCAGGAGATTTCCCGAAAATTTACATCTCTGGTACAAAGAAAGATAATAACCACACAAAGATAATAACCACTACAAAGATAATAACCACATCGTAGGTGCCACTTACGATGGTCTGGCACACTTGCACTACCATAAATAAAGGTTAGCTGTGAAATGCGTGCATTAATGTCGGGTGGGCAAAATCAAAATATCGGGGGCAAAGGCGAAAAAATTCCCGGTTAACGCGGTTGCATCATTTTGACGCGTTAAAATCGGTGGGATAATACATACCATGCATCTAGACTATACATGTGAAGTATTCGAGCTTCCAAAAAGGGCTTTATGGGGACAATGTGCGAGCATATCTTATATAGGCCTATTAATTATTGTCTTTGCATAGGTATTGTGTTTTCATGGCGGCCCTGACGATTATATTTAATATCAGATTTGCACATAATCTAGGTAATTGAAAACAAGGAGATACATGACATTTTTACACAAATCTAATTATGATCATAAAGATTTTAACAGTAAACAAAAGAAAGTGGCATACGGTATACATGTTTAGAAGTAGGTCTATTTGATTTTCCATGTTCGTGACAAAATGAGCCTGACACACTTCAAAACGATGAACCTACCCGACAACCCTGACACTTACATCCTGCACTCAGAATTTGCTAATACACTGTGTCTCTGAAAGAACTGTACCATCAGCTTTTTGAGTATTTTAGCTTATTTTAATCCGCAACGAAGTAGAACACAATAGTGTATAATATTAATAAACCAGCACCAGTTGTCACGTTTTTTTTTTTAGATGGACCCCGGGTGGACCATTCCGTTAAATTTTAATTCATTCCACGTCAAAAAGGATGAGTATCGAACCATTCATAGTAATTTAGTGATACGCCAGGTATCATGGGTACAGATATTCAAATGTAATAAATTTTCAATATTTAAAATATATGAAAGCTTGTTTGGTCAGAAATTAAAGTACTCACAGTCTCACACATGGCATTTAGAAAACAATATTATCATATAGTGTCATGTAAATAATGAGACTGTATCTGAGGCTGTTAAGTATCAACTTACCAGGAACAGGAAACCATGTACTTGTCCAGTCTGTCGCAGGAACTTGTCGCAGGTATCTGTAATGTTTTTGTGGTCATGTTCATAGCCTCTTCGTCATGGCAGACCAGTATAAATATCCTATATCCAATGTAAATGTAAATGTAAATTACACAACTCAACTGCAAGAAGGCCTGTTATTGTAACTTCCGGGAACTTGATTTAAATATTTCATGCGACTTTATGACCTTTAGAACCTGCTAGAAGCGTTAATTACTATGTGTCTGTTGCCGGAGATTGCTGAATCGAATTTAATGAATATGTTTTAATACGCATTCGGATTCAGAATAGGCCTACGTTCAGTACGTTGATACTTGATACCATTTTGACCAGACGTTTGCTATTATGAAAATAAAAGCAGTAGGGCAAATGTACATCCAAATATAGAAATAAATAAAAAAAAAGATAAAACTTTTCTTTAGGGACCGTTCACAAACACTTGTAAGGGGGGGCCTGATGCAAAAAAAATTTTATCGCGAAAAAATTTCGGGGGCCCCCTTTACAGACCTCGAACATTTCAGGGCCCCCCTTTTTGACATGAAAATTATCGGTCAACCCCATAGAAAAGCATATAAACTCAATTTTCCCAGAAAAAATTGTGGCCATTTTTTCAGGGCCCCCCTTATGAGGGTCAAAAATTTCAGGGCCCCCCTTTTGCATCAGCCCCCCCTTACAAGTGTTTGTGAACGGTCCCTTATCTAGAGAAAGGTAGACAAGGTCGGACCCGCTATACGCGTTAGCAGCTTGTATTCTCTAATCATAAAATCAACTGACCCTGCCCTAATCATAATATCAATAGACCCGTAAATATTTTTGACATAAATTAGTAAAAAAAATTTAATAAACAGAAAAAAATAAAAATTAACATTTGAGTAAAATATTGTTAATTTTACAGTAAAATGCAGAGCGGCTAATTTGAAAACAAACATTAATTTTACAGCATAGGACCTACTCTAAAAGAATCAGTATTAGAACGCTGTGTAAAACGTCCGTTGGGTAAAACATTTTAGCCAACGTGGGTAAATCACATTTATTTTCAGAAATTTACCGATTTGGGTTGTTCACCCGGTACCCAGCGGTTGAAATTCCAAATAAATGATAAACCAAAGAAACATATTAACGTGATATATAATGTATCTTCTGTTTCCTTTTTATTGAAAGTACTATGACAGCACATGTAAAGTTGTTTGTCTAACATTGTTTAAAATAAATTTAATTTAGTTAGTATCATTTATGTAAGCTATTCGATTGATTATAAAAGCATCCATGCAAAAATTCCTGCAAACTTCTGTTCTTTTTTAAAGCCATACTGTAAAACCTCGTCTACAAGCATATTGTAGTGTTTTTGCTGGAAGCAAAATTAATACGATACATGCGTAAATATGCCAATACAATAGATTGGTCTTACAATAATACTTGTTTGTATATGCTTGGATCTGTAATTTATTTGCTCAAATACCATAATGGCGCCTGGATTAATTTAGCTTTCATCAGAAGCACTCTATATGCTCGTAGACGAGGTTTTACGGTATTGTAACATTTGCTGAGGAAGTTTTGTTTTCAGAATTTAGGTTTTTACACATTTTACATTTGTAATGTACTAAATAGTAAATTAACATATCTGGCATTGAAAACTAACATTTGGTAGACAAGAAATGCAATTCTATTTCAAGGCAATGTTACGATATGGCTCTAAATATAGGTCCTGAAAGATATGTACACTGGGTCACTTCAAGTGTTTCGTTTTGGTGTTCGTAATCTATAATTCTATTGAATGTGCTTGGCATCTTACGTAAGACTTGGTCATTCCTTTTGTGTCGCCATACAAAACATTTGTTTATCCTTTTTGGTGTGGATTTACTAATGTAGTAAGAAAGTATACCCTATTACATAACCTGCAAACCATGTGCGTGTGGATTGAACAGCAACAAAATCCTGGGATCGCTCTGTTACTGGAATCCTAATGAATGGAATTACAACGGACTACAAACACGATTTTCCTATGTCTGCGAATTTGTAAATTTAAAGACTTGAAGTGACCCAATGTCATAATTTCGTCAGCATGTTCAGTGTAAAGACTCAGATAGGCCTAAACTGTAAATACCGTTACATTATGCTAATGTTAATAAATGAGAACAAGTGCTGTACTTGCGCCTAATCGTACAAACAATGAAACCTTTGAATTTACGAGTTTATGTTTCCCATAACATGAGACAGAAATTTCAGCTTTTTTACACGTCAAAATACAAATATTATACATATCGCCCGCGATGATCTTCAAAATGATTATGTACATTCACAATTGATTATTAATATTACCACTATCATGTCTTTAATATCTCACACATTTACACAAAACAATATAGGCCTACTTTCAAAATAAAGTATCACATGGCCTCTTCGTAACCTAATTCTGTCCACATTTACCAATGGTCAATGTAATACGACTAATAAACTAATGCAAAGAACTAATGAACTGACTATGCTGAAGATACCATCTTTCAACATGTTCATTGTGCCGTAATTAATTTCCCTATCCCGGCAACGGCGATCCCAGACGTTCAAGATAGTTACCGCCCTGGGTCAGTGCTGGGTGGGGTGGGGGACTTAACACAAATGGCATGGGTATGGCATGCTCCGGCCCGAGAAAGAATTTCCAGCTAAAAGACTCCTAAATTGCTCATTCCTCACATTTCTTGTTTTTGTTTCCAGGATATCGTCAATCAGAAAGCTAAGAAAGACCCTTGGTTTTGACCGCATCAGGCGGAGGCGCCGTATTTAGCGTTAGCTTTGGATATTTAATTATTTTGTCCAGTCTGGCTATTTATTTTCTTTTAGTTTTCACCCGGGTAAGTCGGGTGGAAATTAAAGAAAATAAATGTCCAAAGCTTACTGATACACCGTCAGCTCCCAATACACCGTCAGCTCCCAAAGACCCATCATCTTATGCATCTCAGGGGAGCATACCCACCTGACCAAATATCGATGATGTGACCTCCGCCCCCTCCCCCGAGTTTACCGGTAAAGCTGAGTAGTATAGGTGGTGAATGTAATAATTTATGAGCAAAATATCTACATCAAATCTACGTCCACGTCCTTAGAATTAGACAATTATATTGCAGATTATCATAATCTTCATATTTAAAAAACAGACACGGCAACATTATTGGCAAATGAAGATGTTACGAGAAGCATAAAAGACACATTTTCCCCATCCTGTATATAGTTGCTTGCAGAAACGACTAGAGGAGGGACGAAAGTTTGTCTCAATGTGTTCAACAAATCAATGTTGTTATAAACTGGTTGTGAATTCATCATGTGCAAGTTAGTAATGTCCAAATATCCAATTCCTGAAGTGATGATCGTTTGGTATCAGCCTATATGGATAACGTCTATCTCGTGGTAACTCACTGGGGCCATTATTGTTGTTCGCTATCGTATAATATAACGGATTGCATTGATGATGTCTTTCTTCTTCATATATTTCATCCACTTGATGGAGCATAATTGGAAGTCTGTCTTCAGAGAAACGGATCCCCATGATGATTATTCCGTTACAGTTCCGATATCACCGATCTAGTATCTAGCAACGAAGTTGAGATATCTCACCTGCAACGACAGAATAATGATTGACAGAACGGTCAAAAGTTGAAAGTAAGCTTGGTCCAATATTGCTTGAAAGCATAATGTACGATTATCAAATTTTAATTTTGTATTCTCTGCCAAAATTATGAAGCATAATAGTATTCTATGCCGAAATAATAAGTTAACATGAATGAAACTCATTATCTTGGCCGCTTAAAGGAGGATTTCGTGATCCTAGCATCCTCTTTTTATGACATTTTTCAGTAGATATCCACGAAAAAAGCTTATTTCCAAAATTTCAGTTGATTCCGATTTTGCGTTTGCGAGTTATGCATGATTATGTGTATTACACTGCTCCATAGACAATGTGTTGTAATTTCGTTCTGGTGCACCAGAACGAAATTCAAATTTAACGATATTTTTGCTAAACGAATTAATCTGCAAGAAATATTTGGTACATAAACATTATGTAGCCAGAGGTATCACGAAATGCCCCTTTAACTGTGGTGCACCGTGTTCTATATGGGTTTAATGTCTTTAATATCTCAAAATTGCTATTATTTTGTTACATTTTGCTGATTGCAATTAAAGTTAAAGTCGGGACATGTATAAACATTAATACAAATGTGCCAAAAAATCAGGCTTGATTTTAAAAAATCGTACATTATTGGAAATTTCAATAAAAGTTCAAGTCTAAAATGTTACGTATATGTAAGGGAGTGCCTGAATTGGTTTTAAAAAATACTAAGATTAAGAACATTCATTAATAAAATGCGGGTGTATCGAATTAATGTGAAGCTGATCATTTCGTAAAATTAAGAATACAAAAATCGACCTTACCTTAACTGTTTTCCACAACCAAAAGGATCATTTATACATACAACTCGAGAGGTCCGTTGTATTAATGCTGTACTGACAACGTCGACTCCCAAAATAACAGAGATGTGTTATTAATAAATAGGTCTCCGACTTAAGGAAGTAGAGTGTGAATTCCTTATTTGAATCCAGACGGCAGACATTAGGGAGAGGTTCCCCGCCATTTGAATCCAGACGGCAGACATAATAGGGAGAGGTTCCCCGCCAGATATTTCTTAAAATAAAACAGGCTTAAAGCAGCTAGTGAATCATCTGAACGGCCGCCAGGAGTGTTTGTCTGTAATGCTATTATAATAGTCTAGCAACAGGGAGTGTAAGTTGCCGGGAAGATTTTAAGGGGAAAATGGAAATTAGGTATGCGAGTAAAAAACGTTCAAAATATGTACCACAAAATACATGAAATATGATAAGCAAAAGCATAATAAATAGGTTACTTATTGAAGTAATGCCCCAACATTGTGAGAAAATTGTGTTGATCAATTTGAAATTGTGTCCATGAGAAAGTGTCCGAGTACAACAAACCATGCGTCCTATTAAAGTTAGATTAAAGTAATCATGAGAAACGAAGAAAGTCAGAGTACAGACACATGCAATCAGAACTTGATAAAGAACATCATCGCCAAAGGAAGCAATTGTGACATTGAAATTGAGCCACAAATAGGGGACAGTTGATGAAGATAGTACTCAATTTGGTCTGATTGAATCAGATCGAGTCACATTATTGTTTTGTTTAAAAGTCAGTTTTTGTTGGTTTGAAATAGATACAATACACATTATTTTAGCTAAGTGATGTCGCAGGCGAATTTAATATAATATGTCTTGATGTTTTCCTCGCAAATTTCCATTTTGGACTTACATTGTTTAGTAATGCAAAATACAATTTAAAATGTGCATGTGAGAAAACGCATGATTGGGTATGGTTTACAAAGCAAGTTAATGTCATCAAATCAAAATGAATTTTTATTGTTATTGGTCATCTTGAATCGGAAGTGGATACATCCCCCTAAAGTTTTCCATGAGGAAAAAATCCTAAGAGAAGAAAAAATAAAGCAATAAATACGTGCATCTTCCTTTTTAGCCCGAAAAACACCGTGTTTGGGACCAAAATGGGGGTAATATTGCATAATTTTGCACGCAATAGACAATGCATCTTAAGTAACCGGGCTTAAAGTATTCTTAATTGAAAACAATAGCTCAACATTTACTCATTATACGTACACGATCACTTGTATTTCGCACACCGGGCACTAGTCGACACACCATATTTTTACTTTCTTTTAACAAGAGTTCTTTGTTGACAATTGACATCAGGAGCTATCAGGGGAAAACATGGTTCTGCGTACAAAATCGAAGTCGTCAGTCTCCTACACATGTTGGTAGCTCGCGGGTAGTAATCAGTTTCCCAGTCTGTAACACAGACTAAATACTTATGTACAATATTTAAAGTCAATATTCCGATAATATCATCACTACTACGGTGTCTTTGAAGTAGACTCTGAATCGACAGAAGTCTTCTCGTCTCTGGGAGACGATGATGAAGCAGCCGTAGTTTGTTCTTGCTTGACACTTGCGTCTGCCTCACGTTGTTGGTCCTTCTCAGCTTCTGCTTCGGCTTCATCTATCATTGCATTAATGTCACGTATATGGCTTGCACTAGCTCCTCTATTGCTTGTACTGGCTCCCATTTTCAACAACTGTAAAATAGAAGTTGCCATAAGAAGTTTGAATTAACTTACTTTCAAATAAACTGTGGTAAAAATGTCACGATCAAATTATTCACAGTGCGATATTCGCCTATTTAGCGAACTTACAACGGTTGTCTTTTTCGCGTTTTATATTTTGTTACTGAAAGTTGAAGCAAGAATATAAGAACATCTTACCTTTTATATCTTTTTCACACGTAATCCAGCTACAAATATACGAAGCTTTGAAAACAAACTTCACCGCAGACAGGTCATAGAACTATAGGGGGTTCAGCAATAACCGTTTCTAAAAAAATCATCTTAATTTCTTCCTGGTTGTATATAGAGGTCAACCTGACCAAGATAATCATCATGCTGACGCTCTCTATATGTATTTTTTTTGTATGACTGGAATAAGGATGCAATAGTTTAGTTTTCGGATCATTGACAATAATATTTGACACGTGTTTCAAATTAATTTTAAACATTGAATTCAATCATGCTATATCAAAGTACAATACTTTGGATAAGTATAAATCTGTGAATGTAATATTACTGGAAACTTTGGTCCGCTGTATACTTTTTATTCGACGTAGCACATAGTTCGTTATTTAACCGGTGCCCTATTCCCACTATTAAGTTTAAATGTCATCGATAATATTCAGACATTCGACATCAAATATATTAATTGATTTTCTGTCAACAACAAGCATTCGTTAGATGATGAAAATGAATTGAAAAGAACTGAATAACGAATACTTGTTGAACGAATATACCATATTTGGAGTATATATGTCCCTTTATAACCTATGCAGGTCAAATCAATTGAGATTTCTTTTAGTTAGCATTGAAAGATCAGGAACTGAAAGATCCAAAACTTCCGTTTTACTATTCTCGAGTAGAAATTCCAGTGACCTTGTCGTCATAGTTAAAGGTAACAGTTGTGAGTTTTAGTGAAATATATACCCCTTTCAGCATCACCGTTGAAAGTCAAAACTGGCGTCTCGCTAATATAATTTGGTTTTGTATGTAATGTTGTTTGCACTGAATTGAACATGGGGTGTTGTCAATCGCAGAATGCCGCCAACGAGCCCCAAACTGTAACAATTTCCATCGGTGAAGTAAAACTTGACTTTTCTCAAAAAACTTTGACCGAAGTAAAACCAGAAATAGATAAAGCAATCAAATTTTTGAAACGATGTGAGGATTTCTCAGCACAAGAAGCTGCCGGCTCATTGGAAATTTTGGTTCATCATGCTAGTATAGGGTCTAATTTACGTCAAGAAGTGGCAAAATATCTTCTGACATTAGGATATGGAGAGCTGTACGTGAAAATGACAGAATCGCTACATGAATATAGACGCGGACAAAACCGAGATACTCAAGGAGTGTATAATCTTATGATCATTCAGATGGCCTTTTGGAATTTCACCGACGTCTGCGGTGAACTTGGTCGTGATTTAGGTGAACACGGCGGCGTTGGTATGCTGTTGGAAGATCTGGAAGTACTAGGGGAACATCTTGGTCGGAAGGAAGTGACCGAGTATGTCGAAGTATTGCTGGGTATCCTGCATAATGCTATCCACTTGTGTGGCGAGAATCAGCCGATTTATCGCAAAGCGAATGCTGTTGGTATATTAACCAAACTGTTGAGTGCAGACGACATGACAGTGAAAATGAAAGCTCTTCTGGTATTAGCGTATTGCGTTGATGAAGAAGAAAGCGGCATTCTTGCTACGGCGCATGGATGTGTGTCTTTCTTGACTTACATGCTGCAAGAAGCTGTAGCAGCCATTGACCACAGGGTTGTCTCGGGCAATAGCAGATTCAGTGCTAAGGAACTATTGGATGGTCTAACACGACTTGCTATCAATGATGACAATAAACGTGAGATCCTGAAAGAAGACGGCATTGTGACTATTGCCAGGATGTTGAAGCCCGATTTTAGTGAGGAAGAACAGCGGTTGGCTGCGGAAGCTATGTGGAATTTGTCCTTTGTCGAAGACATTCGACGAAATAGTCAGGTTAAAAAATGCACACCAGGTATGCTAACATTAGGGGTTCACGGTAATATGGATTTGGTTAGGGTTAGAGACTTCGAGTTTAGGGTAGGAGTAAGTGTCACACCTTACCACGCCATTTATCTGATTTTTCTAAAATTTCATCTGTATAAGGCTTGCTATACTCTTTAAAAAACGCGCAAATTTGAGTTAAATATGCAAATAAATTATATCGATGCCAGAGTAGACCATTTTTGTGTTTTGAGTCGGCGTGTCGTGTTTCAAGTCGACGTGTCTAACTTAATAAGAATTAAATACATACCCCTCCTCATTTTGATATGATTATGATTGTTTGTTGTGATTTAGCGCCATTTGAGCCGAACAGAGATTCTGTTTATTATTCTCTCCAAAATACTAGTAGTCAATCTCCATCATAATATGCACTCGTCGTTATTGAATCCTTCTTTTCCTACAGTACTTGAAGAATTATCCACATCTGAAAATGAAGGTTTAAGAGAAGCTAGTAGGTTTGCCCTCTGGGAGATCAAAGAAGGCGACAAAGACTTTCTACCTGAACCCACCCAATGTTCGGAACCATCCCACCATGCGCATACCGGGCATCATGTAATGATAAGCTATCAATGGGGCTCGCAACATCTTGCTCTTTGCATCAAAGAACATTTAGTAGCAGCTGGTTATGAAGTGTGGATGGATATAGACAAAATGAGTAAGTATCATCCAGACTCTTGTACTGTAGGCTATTATATGGATACCAGACCAAGACCGGGACCAAGACTATAGGTATATGGATGCGAGTTTGGCTCCATGGTGTAAATCCCGGGGATAGGATGAACCGGTACCCCAATATTAGACAAGGGGTGATCCTTACCGGCAATTGTATGTGTAAGGGTAGCAATCCATAACCTTGGTAGCTCTTGGTGCGAGTACGATTCCAGATACCTGGCCATGGTGGTGTACTAGTGCGAATACTGGTCCATGAATACTATAATGTTGTCAACTATCAGCTCATGAGTACGGGTATGGGTGGGAGTACCGCTGTCCATGAATACGATTACCGACACTTGTATGTGTTAGTGAAGGGTACCAATCCAATACCTATCCATGATCTTGGGTGCGAACACGCCCACGAGTTCGACGGGCACAATTATAGTCTACTTCATTACTGGCATCGACTGTATTACTATAATATTTTCATGTTTACACAAACGTTAATTCATCGGGTGGTCAGATTTTATGCTTATAGCTCAGCTTTAACTATTATTTAAATCACGTATTATGCTAGTTACCTTTTGATGTTTTTCGTTTGTGATTTTTCTTAAATTGCAACAACACTGTAAAATTAAATACTGATAATGACTGATTATGATAATAATTTTTAACTTCAGAGGGGAACTTACTGCATGCAATGGCCGAAGCAATTGAACAATCTGCTGTAGTCGTGGTCTGTATGTCACAAAAATACAAAGAAAGTCTCAGTTGCCGATCAGGTAAGAAAATTGACCTTTTTTATACTTATTGTTTATACACTTCTTTTTATCAACTTTCACTCTTCCATTTGTTCTCTATCTAATCACAGAGCCAAGGTATGTAATCTAATAAACGCATACTGTCTTTTTTGTAATCCATGACTCGACTAAGCATGCTTCAGTTGCTTTGAACATTAACTTCATACTTCATTCTTGACATTGGTTATGTTGTTATTCGCTTCAGACATGTCAGAGTTTAGATTGCTTTCTTCAGTAAACAACAAGTATAATTTTCATTGTGGTGGTAATTGTTGTTTTTGATTACAGAAGCAAGCTACGCATACAAGAAAGAGAAACCACTAATTGGAGTGATGGTGGAAGATGGGTACGAACCAGATGGATGGCTTGGACTTCTGCTAGGAATGCAGCTATACTACAATGGTTACTCAGAAGAACTCATGAGAAAGAATATATCAAGTATCATCAATGAGATTAAAGAAAGAGGATATAGGAACACAAGAAGTGCAGGAGTAGATGTTATTGATAGTAAGTAAAATATACGCAGAATGCTCCAGAGTCCAGAAACAATTTTTGTCCACCCACACCCACACTTTAACACTACGTGTAAATATTACACAAAATGTACCTTACATGATTTGTGAGACTAAATATACCAAATTATGCACGAGTTCACAATTTTTCAAGCAAATCATTGTATTGCAGAATTTTCTTTTCTCTAGAGGAGCCTAATTAATTTCATTTTGCCTCACAACAGGTCCAACAGTAGTCTCCCAACAAGAAACGCAGTTGAATACAGTCGCTCCAGCTTCGATCATCGAAGTTCCTACTCAAAGCGATTCTGATTTGGACATTAGAGACCAAGTTCGGAGCTGGTCGAAAAAGCAAGTGCAACAATGGTTTGAAGACAATGATCTGACAGATCTTTCAACCATCCTAGATTTCTGTGATGGAAAACATCTATTAACAATGTACAATCGTCACAAAGAGGCACCAGAGTCTTTTCAGATTGATCTAAAATCAGACCTAGAACTTGGATTTAATACCAGGCTGAAATTTTCTACTGCTTTGGATGAATTATTGAAAGATTGATGATGAAATTATAGTTTGCCAAAATCATGACTAACTTGAATTATTAGGATATGTTCTCTAAGAACATGTTGCTAAAAGTTAGTATTTCCTGAAGTGAAATCGCCTTCTTTTGTTTTTTAAAGAAGGAACCACTGTAATGTTGATTGGTATTAGATCTTTGAAATGTTCCGTTGAACTGTCGCACGATTTAGAATAGCCAATGAGCACACATTTAAGGCCGCGGGATCATTTTTGCGTAATTATAGAGAGCCAGGGAATTCACTATCATAATAAAAAATTATTTGAAGAAATCAAAGAGCAATTGGAGTAAAATTTATAGTGTAATGATTGACAGACACAATTTCGATTCAATTTTGAATTTAGCCTGAATTCGTAAATGTGGCAGCCTTTTCAGGCTGTTTTTAATATTTACCAGTGAACTATTATTGAAGCTATTTCACATACATATTCAAAAATAAAACAAAAAACAGAGAAAGAATGTTGAAATATCTTTTGTTGATTTCGAATGATAATATCACGAAGTCGCAAACGTGACCCTGATGAAGAATCCCATTTCCAGGTTCCTGACAGTTCCGAAGACCCCCCCCCCCCATTAGGGTTCATTCATGCTCCGATTCGTTAGCCGTACTTTAAGTAAGGTCTGATCTAATCTGATGCAACCATGCCAAAGGCAAGAAGGGTGAAATTTTAAAAACAAAACATTGCATAAGAAAATAATTGTGGAAAGTATAAATGCTCAAAACGTTATGTATGGAAACGTATAGATTCCATACATAAAGTTTTGAGCATGCTTTATGTATGGAAACGTATAGAGTGATTAATTCTGTAAATGTTGACAAATGACAAGTGTTTATGTTAAAACATTTATAACAAAATAAAAGCATCCTGTAATTATTATTGGGACATACTGTATGTTACTTTGGTGCATTTTTTGTTCGTAGCCATGTCACTTTTTGTACCGTTTTCTAAAATGTGTAACGCACGTGAGTAAGGTCAAAGATGTTAGTGACGACTACGGATCAATCATACAATCGATGAAAAAAGCGGTTCAAACGATTGATCTTGCTGCTGTGCAACATCGCTTAAAAAATAAGAATTCGGCAAACGTTAATTGATTATTCATGTAACATCCTGCCGATTTCACATAGATGACAATGTTCTTTACATGAAATAAGTATGATTAGGCTAATCAATGGGATGGAAGGTGTCACCTGGGGACTGCATCACGCGAGTATAGTGTTTGCAATGGCGGTAAGATAAAATGTCCAGATACCTATAAATTGGTGAATGGTCGGCAAATCATGGTTTCTACAATGTACCAGGAAAATGATGGAGGGAATGATGCATGGAAATGTCAGGTTGAAGAGTAACCAGGTGACCGTGTTATTGCAAATGAAATTCCTGTTTTGTTCGTGCAAGCACCACTTCACTTTCGACCGTAACAATTTCCCTGATACCTTGCAGAAACGAATTCAACCATTTAGCGACGATTGTAAAGGCATCTAGACAAGCACAATCTAGTAGCATCTAGTAAGCACTTAGATACGCTCATGATGTCACCACACTTATATATCGTGCTAAGAACATTGCCATTCAAGTTATTACGTAATATGAATCGACAGGATATTGGATGAATGTTCAACTTACAATTTGTCGCATTCTTCTTTTTCAGCAATGTTGCAACTTTTGACCAGTGTGTACCTCCATGCTTGATAATATGCGTATTTAGTAAGTATAGACGAGTCCAAGTAGCCAAGTCATGGTCAGGATTTGGTCGGACATCTTTGGGTAGCCGCTGGCACCAACCATGTGAGCACCAACCTGGTGTTTTGAGCGTCCAATTGTGCAAATAAAAGCCGCCTAACACTTAGAGAAGATCCCGGAGAAGATGCAAGGACGAGGAGGGTTAATAGAATAATAGCTAATAATATATATAATGGAGATAATTCCGCAGGTAATCCCGTCGCATCTATTCATTCATTATGACAAGTACATCAATGCATAGATACCGCGTGTAGTTAATCCGATTATTATGTCACTTCAACAGCGAATAGACCATGCTGTGTGTTTTGTCGAAGGGAACTGTATTGTGTTATATATTCTTTTGTCTGCCTGTGTTTTCGCGGAAGGTGTAAAGCGGGTGATGGAATGCAGTTTAAAATTTCCGCCAAGGCCGAATCATTTCACATTTTGAGTGCATTGTAGCCGACGGCTACCCAACTATAAAAGGCTGCTAGTCAGGTGTAGGAATGCGTGTATTTGGATTCGTCTATAGGGCCTACTGAGTTTTGAGCACATCGTTTACCCTCAGGCCTCCTGTATACCACATCTCGTGTTGCACACTCGTGCTGTTTATAGTGAATCGAATTTACCGCCCATTGTTGAATGGCCTCCGCCGTAAACAATGTCAGAAGGATATCTATCTTCAGTATTATTCTCGATATGGCTGGTGTTTATCTTGTTTATAGTGAGTTTTCGGGTATTAAATTTTGACCGCACAGAATTTATACTCTGAAGTACCGTACATATGCTCCCCAAAACACGCTTAATACTACATGTTTGTCCATGTAGTCATGGTAGTGCAGATAGATGACTAATGACGGTAAAACACATTTCCCTTAATTTACGACCTCGTGAATATTGTTAAAACGACTTTAAACTTTGATCGTTCAGTTCTTTTGAGAGAGGATGAAAGGAAAGCTCAGAGATGAAGACGCTGCCAGTTTTGATTTTATTTGAGACACTGGTCCTTGTACATGTCAATTGATACTTGTCATTCACCTCTTCATCACTGCCAGTGCTAAGCTTTCTCTGAAGTATTAGTAGACTCTGAATCGACAGAAGTGTTTTCGTCTCCTAGTGACACTGTTGG